>NW_025533654.1:380000-532500 GCF_020615455.1 Coregonus clupeaformis
TTTTGAGAATGCATCTGGTCTGAACAGATGTCATGATGACTCTTTCCTCTTTCCTGAAATAAGCACTTCTGCTACTAACTTTACTGTAACTTTACTGTAAACTCATCTAAAGGAAGAAGAGTATTCTGGTGAGGTGTGACATGAATGTAGTGGATAATTACAGTACCTACTCACGTGAGTGTGTGTCTGCTTCTATGCATAACCTTCTGCTGTTTACTTGTTGCATGTGGGAATACTTTTCCTGCAATATTGTGTATGTTGAAGAAAACAGCTCTGATGTGTCCACTAGAACTGTAATTATCAGGGGGATCATTTATCTTCTGCCTGCACAAGTAGGGTGAGTTAAGATACAGGATTAATATAAAATGGTATACATAGCAGCAGAGAATGATGATGCAATATAAATGAAAGACAGGCTTGTTGACAAGACAACTTACTGGCGTGTCAGGAAGAGAACACTTCTTTATGTCACACGTTGCCTGGTGTGAACACCCAACCACAAGTACCTGTTTGCAAAAACAGATGTTTTAATTTATTACACATTGTAAGTTATTCACTACGATTTTCCTTCATGTAGTTTGATGAGAACAAGGGATTTTTGGACCATTTGTAAGTGTCAGCAGTACTGATGCAGGAAAAGGAAAATGTATACTGCATTTTTTCTCAGAAACCTGCTCTTTTCAGTTATCTTATCTGTTTTCCACAGTTTTTTAACTTCATTTTTATGTTATATGTTGTGTTGTGTTTTGTTTCATTCATGTCTAACTCTATGTCTGCAGCTTTCTTGGCCAGGGTCACTTGAAAAAGAGATGTGAATCTCAATTTGACATCTCTGTTTAAAGCTGCAATATGTAACTTTTTAGGGAACCAACAAAAATTCACATAGAGATGTGAGTTATAGATCTGTCATTCTCATTGAAAGCAACTCTAAGAAACGGTAGATCGGTTCTATATGAGCTATTTCTATGCTTCCCATTTTTAAATTCAGTTTTTGCGTCTTTTTCTTTCAGTTTTGTACACCAGCTTCAAATAGCTGAAAATGCAATATTCATGGTTATTTAATATATATTTAACAGTGGTATAGATGGTACAATGATTCTCTACACTATATACACTATATAGTGTATATAGTGTAAATTCAGACCGCTGATATTCTGAAAGAGCTGCAAAATCTGGACCCATACAAATCATCTGGGCTAGACAATCTGGACCCTTTCTTTCTAAAACTAGCCACCGAAATTGTCGCAACCCCTATTACTAGCCTGTTCAACCTCTCTCTTCGTAACGTCTGAGATCCCCAGAGATTGGAAAGCTGCCGCGGTCATCCCCCCTCTTCAAAGGGGATGACACTCTAGATCCAAACTGTTACAGACCTATATCCATCCTGCCCTGCCTTTCAAAGTTTTTGAAAGCCAAGTTAACAAACAGATCACCGACCATTTCGAATCCCACCGTACCTTCTCCGCTATGCAATCCGGTTTCCGAGCTGGTCATGGGTGCACCTCAGCCACGCTCAAGGTCCTAAACGATATTATAACAGCGATCGATAATAGACAGTACTGTGCAGCCGTCTTCATCGACCTTGCCAAGGCTTTCGACTCTGTCAACCACCGCATTCTTATTGGCAGACTAAATAGCATTGGTTTCTCAAATGACTGCCTCGCCTGGTTCACCAACTACTTCTCAGATAGAGTTTAATGTGTCAAATCGGAGGGCATGTTGTCTGGACCTATGGCATCTCTATGGGGGTGCCACAGGGTTCAATTCTTGGTCCGACTCTTTTCTCTGTGTATATCAATGATGTCGCTCTTGCTGCTGGTGACTCTCAGATCCACCTCTACGCAGACGACACCATTTTGTATACATCTGGCCCTTCATTGGACACTGTGTTAACAAACCTCCAAACGAGTTTCAATGCCATACAACACTCCTTCAGTAGCCTCCAACTGCTCTTAAACACTAGTAAAACTAAATGCATGCTCTTCAATCGAACGCTGCTGGCACCTGCCCACCCGACTAGAATCACTACTCTCAACGGGTCTGACCTAGAGTATGTGGACAACTACAAATACCTAGGTGTCTGGTTAGACTGTAAACTCTCCCTCCAGACTCACAATAAGCATCTCCAATCCAAAGTTAAATCTAGAATCGGCTTCCTATTTCGCAACAAAGCCTCCTTCACTCATGCTGCCAAACATGCCCTCGTAAAACTGACTATCCTACCGATCCTTGACTTCGGCGATGTCATTTACAAAATAGCCTCCAACACTCTACTCAGCAAATTGGATGTAGTCTATCACAGTGCCATCCGTTTTGTCACCAAAGCCCCTCATACTACCCACCACTGTGGCCTGTATGCTCTTGTTGGCTGGTCCTCACTACATATTCGTCGCCAAACCCACTGGCTCCAGGCCATCTATAAATCACTGCTAGGCAAATCCCCGCCTTATCTTAGCTCATTGGTCACCATAGCAACACCCACCCGTAGTATGCGCTCCAGCAGGTATATCTCACTGGTCATCCCCAAAGCCAACACCTCCTTTGGCCGCCATTCCTTCCAGTTCTCTGCTGCCAATGACTGGAACGAATTACAAAAATCTCTGAAGCTGGAGACTCTTATCTCCCTCACTAACTTTAAGCATTAGTTGTCAGAGCACCTTACCGATCACTGCACCTGTACACAACCCATCTGAAATTAGCCCACCCAACTACCTCATCCCCATATTGTTATTTATTTTGCTCATTTGCACCCCAGTATCTCTATTTGCATATCATCTCTTGCACATCTATCATTCCAGTGTTAATACTAATTGTAATTATTTTGCACAATAGCCTATTTATTACCTTACCTCCATAACTTGCTACATTTGCACACACTGTATATATATTTTCTGTTGTATTGTTGACTTTATGTTTTGTTTTACCCCATATATAACTCTGTGTTGTTGTTTTTATCGCACTGCTTTGCTTTATCTTGGCCAGGTCGCAGTTGTAAATGAGAACTTGTTCTCAACTGGCTTACCTGGTTAAATAAAGGTGAAATAAAAAAATGCTTGTTTTGGCACAAACTGAAATTAGACTAACCATTAGAATTTTAGCGTCCAGTAAATGACGGTGCAATTTCTGCATAGTGCATCTTTAAATAAAGGATTTTAAAAAGCTGATAGCTGTAACGGCAATACATTAGCAATATAAGTGTATGAAACTCACATACCAAAGTTGACTATTCCTTGAACTAAATGGATGACAAATGCTCTAGATGTATTTTAGAAAATGATATGATCTCCACCTATCTATCATAAGTCCTCTCCTCTACAATATGAATACACTTTGAACTACAGTTTGTGATGTTAGTTTGACCTCCGCTCAGTGACCACACTCTATCTTAAGACATGCAGAGGTCAGCTGACACACCTTTCATTTATAGCTTCCAGACAACAACCGAAAGGTCAATAATTAGACTCACAGTATAAGCACATGTTTTAACCTAAATGCCCATAATGTTACTCTTCCTGCAACATCAGTGTCTTCCTAGTTATGTTTCCTTATGACTACTTTAAGTATTATTTTTTTCTATTTTTTTTCTTCTTTTTTTTTCTGGGGGATGGATCAGCTTAATATTGCAGATAGATTGTATCTTCTATCAATGTAATTGTCTGCATCACTTCCAATCCCCCATGTTTTTTATATATATACTCCCCTTTATTACTTTTCAACCCCGCCATCCTTTCCCTACTTGGAGTAAATTAGTGAACATCAATGCCCAGGCCTCTACTTCCGGTCTATACTTACTATCTACACTTTATGGACACAGTTAATTTTACAATAATTCTATTATATATATATATATTACTCCTGAACTTCTTCTTCTCTCAACCTCTCCGATCATTTTCATGATGTCCATCCGGTTTGCTTCTATATGCCATATCTTTCTAACTGTGCTCTTTCCCAAAAGCTCCCAACATACAACCTATATACTTATTATGGACACAGTACGCTTACATTATTAGCTATCTTTGTTATTATTTGTTGTTATTTGTTATTAGTCCCATCCTTCAACTCTATTCAATACCTCCCATCTATCTCTTAACACCATCCATATAGGATTTCTATTTGCCATATATATTTCAACCGTACTGTGATGTTTTACAAAAGTTCTGAACATTTCTATTCTCATTGCTTCTACAGATTGTGAATTAAAAATAAACATTTTTGCTAAAAGTATTATACCTTTTTTAAACATTCTGTCAAAAAATAAAGGTTTTTTGTCAATTAGTATATTTGAATTTAACCACAATATTTGTTGCATTATTTGTTCTGTCGTTTCTGGAGGATAAAATTGAAATTGCAACCAACTTTCTGTTGCTTGTTTTTAAGTATTTGTTTGTATGATGTCACTTTAGTTTTATGCAAAGTAAGTACACTGTATGTTCAATCATTTTATATAGTAAAACCTGCAAAAGAGTGAATGTAAAACCAGGGAAAAAATGCACTACCCTCACCAGTGCCCCCCAAAAACCACACACCCCTTCCCTATTTTTGACCACCCCCCACTAAACCTACATGGATGCTAGTAGCAATTGACCAAAATATCACACACAGAGCAGTATATACATAACAGTGGGCTAGCACGCTAAGCTAGGCCATGGGCTAGTAGTAGCAGAGAGTATCCACAAGGAAGGCTAGCATGCTAGGCTAGCAGACCAGAGGCTGTGGGTAGTAGAACATATTATAAACAATTGGGACTATCACGCTAGGATAGTAGGCCAGGGTTAGTAGGCCTCAGGCTTTAGGCCAGAGCTGTGTAAACCCCATGTGCAGTACAGGTAGCCGCTAGTGGGGCTAAGGGTTAGCGGTAGCATGCTAGAATGCTAATATGTAAACTAGCAGACATTTTGGATGTGGCTAGCAAGTGACAGGGGCATGATGATGTCATAGGCTGGCCATTTTGGGTGAGGTTGAACAATGACTGGCTGGCAGCCATCTTGACCCAGAGTAACTAATGGGGAGAGATTTTACCTCATGGTCTGAATAGCTAAGACACACATAAATGATGCCATGATGTCCAGATAAACAGGAGTAAGTAAAATGGCTAGTACCCAGGCATGAATTACTACCATATATACAGTGAAATAAGTATGTATAAGCATCTACTAACATAGTAATAAGAACCTATGACATTTACAGATTAACTATACATCAACTGAACTCTGAGGTACTGTAACGCAAGAAAAATAAATTGCACCTTTATAATAAAGCATTGCATATCATGGCATTCTCGTAGAGGCAAAGAGAAGGAGAGGAAAAGCCTTTACAGAAGTTGTACACATGGGGAAGGTTTTTAGTAGCCTAGGGTAATTCTACTTCATTTTACATGACTGGAGACTGGCAGAATATTTTTGAATACCGCACAAATGATCGAAACAGGCTGCTTTGACACTGAGAATCTGAGATCAATGAAAACGACCTTGTCTTGAATCCATTAATAGCCTAGGACTAGGTGTGTGGAGACACGCATTGTGCAATATGAGCGGGGCCGGACTACCGCATTTCAAGTCCCATTTCCTCTGAGAAAATGTGGCAGTTTTAAGCAAGGTTCCTGCTGTTCTACACTTTTGCTATCATGTGCTAACAATGTTCGCTCAATAGGCCTATTTGGAAGTTGATAACATATGTTGGTAGCCTACAGCAGACTGACTAGAGTCTTCTCTCTTTTCAGCCATCTCATGAGCCATCTCATGGGGCACACACTGGTTTAATCAACGTTGTTTCAACCAAGGTGGAATATACATTGAATTGACGTCTGTGTCTAGTGGGTTGCTTTCCAACCTGTGTTTTTCCCACGATTGTATTTGAAAAAATTGCGAAAGGTCTGTTTTGTCTGCATGCTGTTCACTGACAGATTTGCTGTGCGTTCCTGACTATAGGCTGCAGCATCTCCAGCACCCTTCCCACGGCTATGATTCTATAAGGAAATAAATAATGAAGTGCTGCTGCACATAGGCTATCAGCCAACCAGAGCGAATATTGATGATGATGTAGCATAAATCAAATGTGTTAATCAAATCTTATGCTGCTGTGGCAGTACTGTTGATATTTAAACAGTAGCTCGCTACACACACTTGACCGGTTGCATCTCAAACCATGCATGTTTGGATACTGGGCATGCGCAATCTCCATACCCTGCAGGGCAGACTGGGATAATGGCACAACCGAGTGCACGTGAGCTTCATACCGGGCAGACCAACGGACTGGGTAGGGGCAGTAGCGGTATGTGGTTAAAATCACTGGGGAAAACTAAATATGATGTGGCTGTTGATGGTTCTAATTTCTGTCTGTGTGTGTGTGTGTGTGTGTGTGTGTGCGCGCTTGTTCTTACAAGTAGAAAAATATGTTGACTCACCCTACTTGTAGAGAAACACCAAGGCCATCCTCCTCTCTTTCATGTTGAGGAAACGTTCTATAACTCTGTCATACAGTACACGTTCTTATGTTTTGTTGTCCTAGGTCACCTGGCTAAAAGGCTTGCTCGCTAGCCTAACTTCCATTCATGGGCAACGTTAGCTAGTTAACATTAGCCTTCTACATCTAGCTACGTACTGAACTTCCATCCTCTCAGACCAGGGGCACAACATTTTATGAATAAATGGTTGGATCAGAATCGCCGTTATAATCTTTTGTAGTTGTATTCATTATGGATCCCCATTAGCTGTTGCCAAGGCAGCAGCTACTCTTCTTTGGGTCCATCAAAATTAAGGCAGTTATACATTTTAAAAACATTACAATACATTTAGAACAGATTTCACAACAAGTGTTTGCCCTCAGGCCTCTCTCTACTCTACTACCACATATCTATAACACAAAATCCATGTGTACGTGTGTATAGTGCATATGTTATCGTGTGTTTGTATGCATGTGTCTATGTTTGTGTTGCTTCACAGTCCCTGCTGTTCCATAAGGTGTATTTTTATCTGTTTTTTTAATCTAATTTTACTGCTGTCATGAGTTACTTGATGTGGAATAGAGTTCCATGTAGTCATGGCTCTATGTAGTACTGTATGAAAAGTGTATGCACTAACTGTAAGTCGCTCTGGATAAGAGCGTCTGTTAAATTACTAAAATGTAAAATGTACAAATGTACTCTGCGCCTCCCATAGTCTGTTTTTGACTTGGGGACTGTGAATCCCTCTTTCTGGCACCTGACCACACGACTGAACAGTACTCCAGGTGCGACAAAACTTGGGCCTTTATGACCTGCCTTGTTGATAGTGTTGTTAAAAAGGCAGAGCAGCGCTTTATTATAGACAGACTTCTCCCCATCCTAGCTACTGTTGTATCAATATGTTTTGACCATGACAGTTTACAATCCAGGGGTTACTCCAAGCAATTTAGTCTCCTCAACTTGCTCAATTTCCACATTATTCATTACAAGATTTAGTTTAGGTACAGGGTTTAGTAAAGGATTTGTCCCAAATACAAAGCTTTTAGTTTTTGAAATATTTTGTTGGAGAGGCTTCCATTAAAGAACACCCTCTGTGTCTGTTAGACACGAAACTCTTTATCCACAATATAGCAGGGGGTGTGAAGCCAGAACACATACAGTTTTTCCAGCAGCAGACTATGATCGATAATGTCAAAGGCCACACTAAAGTCTAACAAAACAGCCCCCACAATCTTTTTATAATCAATTTCTCTCAGCCAATCATCAGTCATTTGTGTAAGTGCTGTGCTTGTTGAATGTCCTTCCCTATTAGCGTGCTGAAAGTCTGTTGTCAATTTGTTGAAAGTGAAATAGCATTTTATCTGATCAAACACAATTTTTCCCAAACGTTTACTAAGGGTTGGTAACAGGCTGATTTGTTGGCTATTTGAGCCATTTATGGGGGCTTTACTATTCTTAGGTAGGGAAATAACTTTTGCTTCCCTCCAGTCCTGAGGGCACACACTTTCTAGGAGGCTTAAATTGAAGATATGGCAAATAGGAGTGGCAATATCGTCCGCTATTATCCTCAGTATTTTTCCATCCAAGTTGTCAGACCCCGGTGGCTTGTCATTGTTGATCGACAATAACACATTTTTCACCTCTTCCACACTTACTTTACGGAATTCAAAATTACAATGCTTGTCTTTCATAATTTGGTCAGATATACTTGGATGTGAAGTGTCAGCGTTTGTTGCTGGCATGTCATGCCTAAGTTAATCATTGGCCAGTACGCAGAATGAAGTAAATCCCTATCTCCATCCATGGCTAATTTAGGATAGTGCCAACAAAAGGGCACTTGGTAAGTGGGAGGAGAAAGGGGCAGGTGCTTGGGCACAGGTAGACCCATATATGTGCACATGCCAATCTCTCTGCAACACTAAAGTCAACTAAAGAAACAGGCAGGAAAGGGGCCTGTTACCCCACCAGATAGGGCCTGTGATTGGCTGACCCCTGTCAGTTGAGTTGCTCAGCAGAGTTGCCCCTAGCAACGGAATGTTCCAGGAGCAAGGGTGTGAAAGTTGGGGGGCAGAGTAGCTGTAAACAATGGAAATTCCATCCCCCCCATTACCTCTGCTCTATGCTAGTGGAAAGTGTCTCATAGCTAGTGTCTTTGAATGGAGGCTAAGAGAGGGGATTTTCTACAGTAACTGACTAATAAATGTCAATTGGTATTCACAGAACATTTTCAACGATTACCATTTTTTTTGCGATTTCCTTTTTGGATCCTACCATAGCTGAGCTCATGTTCAATACAATAGATTTCATTATAATCTTTGTAATATAATGTCTTACCTTGTGCTGCTGCTTTGGCCACCAGAACTAAAATTACCAAGGGGATCATTTATTTTCTGCCTGCACAAGAAGAGTGAATTAAGCTACAGGATTAATGTAAACATTTATACATTGCATTTTATGATGCACTATAAATGAAAGACAGGCTTGTTGACAAGACAACTTACTGGCGTGTCAGATAGAGAACACTTCTTTATGTCACACGTTGCTTGGTGTGAACACCCAACCACAAGTACCTGTTTGCAAAAACAGAAGTTGTAACTTATTACACATTGTGAGTTATCGTTCACTACCATTTTCCTTCATGTAGTTTGATGAGAACAAGGGATTTTTGGACCATCTGTAAGTGTCAGCAGCACTGAAGCAGGAAGAGGAATACTGTAATTTTTTATTTTTTAAAAATTATTATTATTTATTTATTTGTCATTTAGCAGATGCTCTTATCCAGAGCGACTTACATGAGCAATTAGGGTTAAGTGCCTTCCTCAAGGGCACATCGACAGATCTTTCACCTAGTCGGCTCGGGGATTAGAACCAGCACCCTTTCGGTTACTGGCACAATGCTCTTAACCACTAAGCTACCTGCCGCCCCGAATAGCTGATATCTGTAATAGCAATACATTAGCAATATAAGTGTATGATTTCAGAAAAAACTATTGTCTTCCACAAGTATCAACATCTGTTGTGGGTCATCACATTCAGTCATCTTATTATTACACAGATACATTTTCACAGGGAGACATTGACTGGTTCAAAAGGACTGATTCAATTAAATATTGTGCACTTTGAAGTTTCACATTCAAACTGTCCAATACTTTACATTGATGGTGCTCTCTGATGTGTCACCGGGGGTCCTCACACCTCCATAACAGATCATACAAAAGTCATTACATTGTCGAGTAAACATCTTAAAAATATGATTTAACCCATTGTCTTAAAAAGTTAAATGTTGTCAACTTAACTTGATTTCTTAAGTTTCCACAACTTTGTTTCATACATACAACTAAATACAGTTTTGTCTTATCTTTCATTCTCTGAACTGAGAGCGATTCATATAATCCTGAGGCAATTTAGATCTCCAGTCTTCTCCAGTTTTGAAGTTTAGAACACGTTTATCACCTTTCTTCAAGCTTATTATGTCATTGCTAATGTGTGAACCAAGGTGTAAGGACAATGATTCTCCCAAAGCCCCATAGCATTGGTGAGTTCCATTCTCTTGAGAGAGATTACAGACCATGGCACTAACTGTGGAGCAATGATCTTAGGTCAGTATGTAAGTGTATGTCTGTTTTGCATAAATGTAAGTCTGAAGGTGCATTCAAGTGGAAATATTTCTTAATGAAAATATAACAAAAGCACAATACAATATAATCACATTCATGCAATGCAAATATTTTATATATCTCAGTTTTAATTATTTATTTAACACTTGTTTTCAGTGGACCCACTCTTATAGATTTGGGCTTTTTTTGGGGCTTTTTTTTTATTTATTTTTACATTTGGTAAGTATAGAAGCAAATAAATGTAAAATTGAATTAGCAGAACATGTTCAACAATTAGCATCATTGTTGTTAGTGTCTTATTAAGTCTTGGCTAGGCCTTATACTCTGTTCTGTGTTATATCATGTCTCACCTTGTGCTGCTGCTGCTGTCACCACCAGAACTATAGTAATCAGAGGATCCATTTCTCTTCAGCCTGCACAAGAGGAGTGACAGTTAGCAGAAGTCTCACAGGAGCAGTACCATCAAAACTGTGTGAATTGATGTGAACGGATCATAATGTGCTGATACTCTACAAATGAAAGAGAAGCTTGTAGACAAGAAAGCGTGTTTGTTTGTCAGGGTGACAGACTTTGACACTTTTGTAAGCAGTGCATGCCTGGTGTGAACAGCAAACCACAAGTATACTGTGCCCGCTTGCAAACAGTATAATTTATTCCAGTTAACTTGTTTACTACCATATTATTTAATGAGGACTGTCCACAGGTGAGATGGATGAGCAGTGAAAATTGTATATCTAAAACATAACCCAAGGATCGCAATTAAAAGGTCACTAACTTGAACCCTTATTTACTGCAATGGAATAAACATAGTAAAAAGCATGAAACTATTATTGAAGTTTTTATTTTAGCAAACGTTTTCTTACTTACTTTTTTTTAAAATCTGCAATGTTGATTAAGGGCTTGTAAGTAAGCATTTCACGGTAAGGTTGTATTCGTCGCAAGTGACAAATCAAATTGTATTAGATTTTTGAGTTGATTAAATTATTTGATCCATTACAACCATTATCAATATCATTGTAGAGATCCTGACAATAGGTCCTAATGTTGTTTGTTTTTTGGGTAAAAAAAAATAATAGTAAAATATAAAAACTCATTAACTTTTACCGTTTTTTTGTTGTTGTAAAGATTGGTTTTATTAGTAATGGTACCTTTGGGATGGTTAATACGTTATGGACCAGTTTCCCGGACAGAGATGAAGTCTTCAACTAAAAAACATGATCAATAAAGAATGTCTATTGAATTGGCTTTTTAGTCCAGGACTGGTGTTTCCGGCAAACCAGCAACACATTCATATACAATGTGTTCAACCATATAATTTACCATTATATTCACAAAATATGATCAATTGCATGCAATTTATTGTAGCCTGGAGCCTACATTATCATAAATTAATTGTAAAAAGACTGGTCATTTTCTCAAGTATGAATCAATATATATAACTCTTGCAGTAACCTTAAACTAATTTAATAAAGAAAAAACATATAAATAAACTGACCAGATTCACTCACCTAAGTCGAAATTGCAGCAATCTAAAGTCCAGATTTCCTGGAGAAAAATAACTAAATGTATTTACTGTAGTAAAGTATTATGCTCTTCACATAGCTTTCATCTCATCTCAGTCCTCTCTTCAACAGTGTGAAAACTATTTGAACAACAGTTTGTGATGTTTGACATCCACTCACACTAGCCAGTTGACTAGACTATCAACGTGGTCTCAGAGAATTTCATATTACTCTGCATGTAAATCAGAGACACTCATTTAGTATGATATGTTACGTATCATATGGTATGTATACATTTTTGGATCTTCAGCACCCATTTCATATGATATGTTATGAATTTGCAAAACATATAATATGTTAAGAATTTATAAAACATACAATATGTTACGAATTTGAAGAAAGTATTATATGTTACTGATTCTAGCTAGCTGCTAACGTTAGCTAGGCTAGGGGTTAGGGTTAGGGGTTAGGGTTAAGGTTAGGGTTAGGGTTAGGGGAAGGGTTAACTTAAAGGGTTAAGGTTAGGGGAAGGGTTAGGTAACATGCTAAGTAGGTGCAAAGTAGCTACATAGTAGTAAGTAGTTGAAAAGTTTATAATTAACAAAAATTGTAACGTTGTCTGTGATGAGATTTGAGATCCGTGATGAGATTCGAACTCGCAACCCATCCACCCCGACCAACTACCCTACTTAAATGTTTTGCCTTAAGTAACCATCTGTTTTATGTAACCATGCCAAACGTAACATATACAAATAAATGGAGTGTCTTGGATTTACATACAGATTAATACTGAAATACTCTGAGACCGTGTTGCAACCATTGTCAAATTGTGGCGCCTGTATCTCTTAAGGCATTGGGCAGCTTACACACAGTTTATGTATAGCTTCCACACAAGAACACAAAAGTCAGTCTAGACGTAAAAGCAGATCTAAAAATGTAAATATATGTCCATTACTACTAATTAGTAATGTCCTCTTAAGTAAGGTATCTTGAGGACTATTTTGTTTAGACAAACACAAATGAAACAAAACACAAATGAAACTAGTTTAATGCAAATTAACAATACAACTTAATGCAAGCCTATGCCAAGTTCAAAGTTAGGTTTTGTGGTATCCCTGACTTTTGGAGAAGAAGAAGCGGAATACTGTTAATTTACACACTCACCTGACAGTTTATTAGGTACACCACCCCCTGTTCATGATATTGGATCGCTCCTACAGACAGTGACTCACGTGGCCGTGGCTTGCTATATAAAGCAGGCAGACAGGCATCGAGGCATTCAGTTACTGTCCGATTGAAAATCAGAATGGGCAAAACGAGTGACCTAAGCGACTTTGATCTGGTATAATCGTCGGTGCCATGCACGCCGGATCCAGTATCTCAGAAACGGCCGCCCTCTTGCGCTTTTTATGAACGGCAGTGTCTAGGGTTTTACAGAGAATGTTGCGACAAACCAAAAATATCCAGTCAGCGGCAGTCCTGTGGGCAAAAACAGAGCTTGATGAGAGAGGTCGAAGGAGAATGGCAAAAATCG
The DNA here is from genome assembly GCF_020615455.1 of Coregonus clupeaformis. Classification (NCBI taxonomy): domain Eukaryota; kingdom Metazoa; phylum Chordata; class Actinopteri; order Salmoniformes; family Salmonidae; genus Coregonus; species Coregonus clupeaformis. The sequence goes on from NW_025533654.1 coordinate 393,096, forward strand.
TTTGTGCAAGCTAACAGGAGGGCTACAAACTGGCAAATAACGGCGCAGTACAACAGTGGTGTGTCGGAACGGCATATCGGAATGGACAACTTGTCGAACCTTGTCACGGATTAGCTATTGCAGCAGACGACCACACCGGGTCCCACTCCTATCAGCTAAAAACAAGACGAAGCGTCTCCAGTGGCCACGCGATCAACACTGGACAATTGAGGAGTGAAAAAAAATTGCCTGGAACATGACAGTGAGTTCAGTTTACTTGAGTGGCCTGCACAGTCACTCAGACCTCAACCCAATAGAGCATCTTTGAGATGAGATGGAACGGGCTGTTCGCACCATGAATGTACCATTGTACAATCTGCAGCACCTGCTTGATGCCATCTCGTCAGCATGGACCAACATCCCAGTGGAACTTTTCCGACAACTGGTAGAATGCCCCAAATAATTCAGGCTGTTTTGGAGGCAAAGTGGGGTCCGACCCCATACTAAATGGGTGTACCTAACAAACTGGCCAGTGAGTGAAGGTAACTCCTATAGATATATGTATGTGTGTTTGTTTATATGTCTGTATGTATACTGAACAAAAATATAAATGCAACATGCAACAATTTCAAAGATTTTCTTTTCTGGCGTGGTTACACGTGGTCTGGTCTTCGGTTGTGAGGCCGGTTCGACGTACTGCCAAATTCTCTAAAAGGGCATTGGAGGCAGCTTATGGTAGAGAAATGAACATTAAATTCTCTGGCAACAGCTCTGGTGGATATTCCTGCAGTCAGCATACCAATTGCACGCTCCCTCAAAATTTGAGACATCTGTGGCATTGTGTTGTGTGACAAAACTGCACATTTCAAAGTGGCCTGTTATTGTCCCCAGCAAAGGTACATCTGTGTAAGGATCATGCTGTTTAATCAGCTTCTTGATATGCCACACCTGTCACGTGGATGGATTATATTGGCAAAGGAGAAATGCTCACTATCAGGGATGTAAACAAATTTGTGCACAAAATATGAGAGAAATAAGCTTTCTGTGTGCATGGAAAATATCAGATTTTTTACTTCAGCTCATGAAACATGGGACCAACACTTTACAGGTTGTGTTTATATTTTTGTTCAGTGTATATATATTTTTATGTAGATTATTATACAGACTTTGTGGATTACAGATTTAATTACATGCTTTAATTAATATGATGATTTTTATAAACAATCACAGTTCTTAATGACTTGTTCAATGTTAGATGTGCAGTCCTATACACAACAAGGGCTATAGTCACTAATATATAAATGTAATAAGATGTTCTACTTGATGGTGTTTCATTCAAGATAACATTAACTTTCCTCTAGCTGTCAATACAGGAAGGACATCAGATACTGTAGGCATTAACATGAAAACAGAGTGGGAGGAACACCAAAGTGCCATCTCTCAGAAGTGGTTTCATGAAACTCGCCATGCTCAATGGATGGAGCAATTTGAAGAGAAATGCCATACTGCTTTGAGGAAATAGATCTCACTCAATGGCCTTTTTACATTTTACATTTTAGTCATTTAGCAGACGCTCTTATCCAGAGTGACTTACAGTTAGTGCATTAATCTTCAGATAGCTAGGTGGGACAACCACATATCACAGCCATAGTAAGTTATTTCTTCTTCAATAAAGTAGCTAACAGCAAAGTCAGAGCTAGTAAGGGGGAAAATAGTCAAGTGTGATTGACCAACGGTCAGCCATTTAATCATTTAAACCTGTGAGGGGAAAGTATGGTTTCCTCTGTTGTCTACATTAAATGTGCTCTTGAGGCGCCATGATCATGTGGTAGTGGATTATCAATCTGGAACACACCATAAGACATTCATAATCAAAAAGAACATTTCACGCTTTGTAAATGCTTGCCCACATCTCATGATCCAATGTGTTTCAAGTTAACAAACATATAGATATTTTGGCATTATAATTCCCCTTCAACGATACACGGTACATTTTTAATGTTTCAATCATAGCTTTCATGTCAGAGTTCAGAGAATAAACTGTATGGCTGTGTGCAGCGGTATGGTGTACTGTAAGTCTAACTGAATTAAAAAGTCAAGTTTAAGAAAACTGTAGGTGGCGATTACTGCGAGTGCTTTAGAGCATGGGAAGATGTTTAGGGGTGGTGCTGTGGTGTTTTTTGGTCGACAAGGGGTGTGGCTCAGGATAATTCTTGTTGGGGAGGGAAGGTTGGACGTTGCTGCGATTTCCTTCTAACAGAGTTGAGAGGAGCGTAAACTGATTTCAAGTAAAGAGATGAGACGTGGGGGGGCGGGAGGCGGGCGAGATCGTGGTTCCTCAGGCTGGTCGTTGGGCATCCCTCTGTGTCCCCATACAGCCGGCTGGTCCACCGGTGTCACTCAGAGAGACGTCTCACTCAAACCCTCTGCTCTGGAGTTCAGCTGGGGTCAGAGGTGGAGACGAGAGGTTAACTGACTTCATTAAAAAACAAATAGTAGGGAATAAGAGAGATGAAATAGAAAGATTGAAAACTGACCCTTATTACAGAAGCCCATGCCTGTACAGCTACAGAATCACTGGCATTGAGTACTAGCAGGCCTTCATGAAATTGCTACATCTCCCACCCGATGGCAGTCCTACATGAAATTGCTACATCTCCCACCTGATGGCAGGCCTTCATGAAATTCCTACAACTGCCAACAGATGGCAGGACTGATCTGAGCTGAGTGTCTCCAGTATAGAGAGTAAAGGAGAGGTGAGGAGACACTCTCCAGACTGGCTTACTTGGTGATGGCGGAGGGTGATCCAGAGCGGTGGAAGTGGACTATCTGCCACTTGCCGTCACGGCGATGCCAGATGTGTGTCTCCTCAGACTGGGCGGTGCGCAGTATGCTGTTGGTGTTGATATACTGTGTGATACGGATGTACGCGATGCAAGCAGCTTCCTCCCCGACCAGGTGGATGTGGCGGTTCAGGATGGTGGTGTGGACAGGCTTACTGTTCTTAGACCACACTGGGGGAGGAGTAGCATACACACAAGACAACAGTCAGTCAATGAATAAGTCATTCTATGACTGCAGGAGTTTTCACTTTTCACAATGGTTTATGACTAGGTATGCCATATTCTCAAATCAATCAAATAAAATGTTATTTGTCACGTGCCGTATTCAACAGGTTTAGACTACAGTGAAATGGTTACCAACGAGCCCATTTCAAACAATTCAGAGTTAAAAAGTAAGACAAATATTTGCAAAATAAAAAGAAAGTAGTGAGTCAATAAAAACAACAATGAACCTATTTACTAGGAGTAGCAGTACTGAGTCAATGTGCAGGGTACGAGGTAGTAATGAGGCTATATACTAGGAGTACCAGTACTGAGTCAATGTGCAGGGTACGGGGTAGTAATGAGGTTATATACTAGGAGTACCAGTACTGAGTCAATGTGCAGGTTACGAGGTAGTAATGAGGCTATATACTAGGAGTACCAGTACTGAGTCAATGTGCAGGGTACGAGGTAGTAACTCTTAGTATATAGCATCATTACTACCTCATACCCTGCACATTGACTCAGTACTGGTACTCCTAGTACATAGCCTCATTACTACCTCGTACCCTGCACATTGACTCAGTACTGGTACTCCTGGTATATAGCCTCATTACTAACTTGTACCCTGCACATTGACTCAGTACTGGTACTCCTAGTATATAACCTCATTACTACCTCGTACCCTGCACATTGACTCAGTACTGGTACTCCTAGTATATACTCTCATTACTACATCGTACCCTGCACATTGACTCAGTACTGGTACTCCTAGTATATAGCATCATTACTACCTCGTACCCTGCACATTGACTCAGTACTGGTACTCCTAGTATATAGCCTCATTACCAACTTGTACCCTGCACATTGACTCAGTACTGGTACTCCTAGTATATAGCCTCATTACTACCTTGTACCCTGCACATTGACTCAGTACTGGTACTCCTACTATGTAACCTCATTACTACCTCGTACCCTGCACATTGACTCAGTACTGGTACTCCTAGTATATACCCTCATTACTACATCGTAACCTGCACATTGACTCAGTACTGGTACTCCTGGTATATAGCCTCATTACTACCTCGTACCCTGCACATTGACTCAGTACTGATACTCCTAGTATATAGCCTCATTACTACCTCGTACCCTGCACATTGACTCAGTACTGGTACTCCTGGTATATAGCCTCATTACTACCTTGTACCCTGCACTTTGACTCAGTACTGGTACTCCTGGTATATACCCTCATTACTACCTCGTACCCTGCACATTGACTCAGTACTGGTAATCCTGGTATATAGCCTCATTACTACCTCGTACCCTGCACATTGACTCAGTACTGGTACTCTTGATATATAGCCTCATTACTACCTCGTACCCTGCACATTGACTCAGTACTGGTACTCTTGGTATATAGCCTCATTACTACCTCGTACCCTGCACATTGACTCAGTACTGGTACTCCTGGTATATAGCCTCATTACTACCTTGTACCCTGCACTTTGACTCAGTACTGGTACTCCTGGTATATACCCTCATTACTACCTCGTACCCTGCACATTGACTCAGTACTGGTACTCCTGGTATATAGCCTCATTACTACCTCGTACCTGCACATTGACTCAGTACTGGTACTCTTGGTATATAGCCTCATTACTACCTCGTACCCTGCACATTGACTCAGTACTGGTACTCCTGGTATATAGCCTCATTACTACCTCGTACCCTGCACATTGACTCAGTACTGGTACTCCTAGTATATAGCCTCATTACTACCTCGTACCCTGCACATTGAATCAGTACTGGTACTCCTGGTATATACCCTCATTACTACCTCGTACCCTGCACATTGACTCAGTACTGGTACTCCTGGTATATAGCCTCATTACTACCTCGTACCCTGCACATTGACTCAGTACTGGTATTCCTGGTATATAGCCTCATTACTACCTCGTACCCTGAACATTGACTCAGTACTGGTACTCCTGGTATATAGCCTCATTACTACCTCGTACCCTGCACATTGACTCAGTACTGGTACTCCTAGTATATTGCCTCATTACTACCTCGTACCCTGCACATTGACTCAGTACTGGTACTCCTGGTATATAGCCTCATTACTACCTCGTACCCTGCACATTGACTCAGTACTGGTACTCCTAGTATATAGCCTCATTACTACCTCGTACCCTGCACATTGACTCAGTACTGGTACTCCTGGTATATACCCTCATTACTACCTCGTACCCTGCACATTGACTCAGTACTGGTACTCCTGGTATATAGCCTCATTACTACCTCGTACACTGCACATTGACTCAGTACTGGTACTCCTGGTATATAGCCTCATTACTACCTCGTACCCTGCACATTGACTCAGTACTGGTACTCCTGGTATATAGCCTCATTACTACCTCGTACCCTGCACATTGACTCAGTACTGGTACTCCTAGTATATCGCCTCATTACTACCTCGTACCCTGCACATTGACTCAGTACTGGTACTCCTGGTATATAGCCTCATTACTACCTCGTACCCTGCACATTGACTCAGTACTGGTACTCCTAGTATATAGCCTCGTTGTTTTTATTGTCTCACTACTTCCTTTTAATTTAGCTAATATTTGTCTTACATTTTAACTGTGAATTGTTGGAAATGGTCTCGTAAGTAAAAATGTCACTGTAAAGTCTAAACCTGTTGTATTCGGAGCATGTGACAGATAACATTTTATTTTATTTTAATAATATAGCATACCTAATCATAAACCATTGTGAAAACTCTTGCAGTCATAGAATGACTTATTCATTGACTGACTGTTGTCTTGTGTGTATGCTACTCCTCCCCCAGTGTGGTCTAAGAACAGTAAGCCTGTCCACACCACCATCCTGAACCCCCACATCCACCTGGTCGGGGAGGAAGCTGCTTGCATCGCGTACATCCGTATCACACAGTATATCAACACCAACAGCATACTGCGCACCGCCCAGTCTGAGGAGACACACATCTGGCATCGCCGTGACGGCAAGTGGCAGAAAGTCCACTTCCACCGCTCTGGATCACCCTCCGCCATCACCAAGTAAGCCAGTCTGGTGAGTGTCTCCTCACCTCTCCTTTACTATCCATACTGGAGACACTCAACTCAGATCAGTCCTGCCATCTGGTGGCAGTTGTAGGAATTTCATGAAGGCCTGCCATCAGGTGGGAGATGTAGCAATTTCATGTAGGACTGCCATCGGGTAGGAGATGTAGCAATTTCATGAAGACCTTCTAGTACTCAATGCCAGAGATTCTGTAGCTGTACAGGCATGGGCTTCTGTAATAAGGGTCAGTTTTCAATCTTTCTATTTCATCTCTCTTATTCCCTACTATTTGTTTTTGAATTAAGTCAGTTAACCTCTCGTCTCCACCTCTGACCCCAGCTGAACTCCAGAGCAGGAGGGTTTGAGTGAGACGTCTCTCTGAGTGACACCGGTGGGTGACCATGAGGCTGCGTGGGGACATAGAGGGATGCCCACCGTCCTGCCTGAGGAACCTTGAGCCCTCCTGCCCGCCACATCTCATCTCTTTACTTGAAATCAGTTTACGGCTCCTCTCAACTCCTTCACAAGCAAATCGCATTAACGTCCACTTTTTTTATTCAGTTAGACTTACAGTATACCTTACAGCTGCACACAGCCATACAGTTTATTCTCTGAACCCGGACATGAAAGCTATGATTTAAACATTAAAGATGTACCATGTATCCTTGAAGGGGAATTATAATGCCAATATATCTATGTGTTTGTTAACTTGAAACACATTGGATCATGAGATGTGGGAAAGCATTCACTAAGCGTGAAATGTTCTTTTTGATAATGAATATCTTATGGTGTCTTCCAGATTGATAATCCACTACCACATGATCATGGCGCCTCAAGAGCACATTTAACATAGACAACAGAGGAAACCATACTTTGCCCTCACAGGTTTAAATGATTAAATGGCTGACCGTTGGTCTGAATAGCCACTTACCTTATGTGATGATATGACTAGGGCAGCAAACTGCCATTTCTCTATTTCAATGTAATACACATCCCTCAACACTCCTCCCTCAACACTGCTCCCTCAACAATTCTCCCTCAACACTTCTCCCTCAACACTTCTCCCTCAACAATTCTCCCTCAACACTTCTCCGTCAACACTGCTCCCTCAACAATGTTCCTTCAACAATGCAGTACATAAATCATTTAATAATAACAAGAGTCCAATCAGAAATATCAAGTAATCAAAGTAATACTAACATAAATATGTACATAATAGAACATAATACTGGTTGTGGGAGGAGCATCAAAGCACTTCTTTACATTCTTCCAATCAGGACTGTCGGTATTTACCATATATCTTCCCCACTGTTTAGTGTTATCAATACAAACCCCCTCTTGCTTGTTAGAGCAGTTTAACTTACTTTCAACAGACAGTGTAAACTACAGTATTCTGCCTACTTCAGAGTAAGACGCTATTTATAACAGACCACTAACACTGCCCCAGGATGTTCTGCAATAAGTTAGATTGGTGTTTTTACACTAAATGGTGTGTTCTTCTGATAAAGATTTGTTGTGGATTTAAAAAATGACAATGAATTTGAGTGACTTTGTTTTATTGATGCGTCCCATTCCCTCTATGTCTTCACTCTCCAGTGTTAACATCTCTGTTTATTGCATGCAAGTGTATAAATGAGCAGTGGATCTCTCTGCTTGTGTTTCCAGTTCTCATTATGGTACTGTATAGGAGGAGCACAGCATTTTTATTCATGTATGATTTATTCATTTATAGGGGACAATGCACATTAATCAATATTACAATAATGCAACATCCATGTGCCAGGGTTAGCCATAAGCTAATTTACACCTGTAGTCCCAGGCCAGGTAAAGGCAATTACACAGCCACAGTACAAATACACACTAAAACAATACAAAATACAAATACATTACATCAACCTACGAGTATCAGGGAACCACAGCGAGACGATCCAATTCCTGTTAATTAGGTCTCCTCAGGTTCACGTGGTATTGGGTATCTCTTGGCTCCAGCGACACAACCCCTTTATTCAAATCAAATCATATCAAATTTTAATTGCCACATGCGCTGAATACAATGCTTTCTTACAAGCCCATAACCAACAATGCAGTTTAAGAAAAAAATAAAAATAGCAAATAATGAAATAGCAGCAGTAAAATAAAATAACAGTAGGGAGGATATATACAGGGGGTACCGGTACAGAGTCAATGTGCGGGGGCACCGGTTAGTCGAGGTAATTGCGATAATATGTACATGTGGGTAGAGTTAAAGTGACTATGCATAAATAATAAACCAAGTAGCAGCAGTGTAAAAGAGGGGGTTGGGGTGGGGTGGGGTGGGGTGGGGTGGGGGGACTGGTCTACTGGTGCCATCATGGGCTGGAGCCTGTTCTGCCACGCTCATTGCCTGAAGACAGCGCAGCCTGCCCCGGGACGTCTTCCTGGGGGCTCGGAAGTTGCCTCGGACCTCTCCGCCATTCCTTCGGAGTACCAGCACCTCCGGGAGGTGTTCAGTAAGGCCGGGGCCACTTCGCTTCCCGCGGAATCAACCTTATCCCAGGCACCACTCTGCCCCTGGGACGACTGTACTCGCTGTCGGGTCCGGAGACCAAGGCTATGGAGACCTACATTGAGGACTCCTTAGCTGCCGGGTTCATCATCCTTCTGCCTCCCCCGCCAGCACTTGGTTCTTTTTTTGTGGAGAAGAAGGACAAAACCCTGTGCCCGTGCATCGACTTCCGGGGCCTCAACGACATCCCGGTGAAGAACCGCTACCCGCAACCACTCATCTCCTCTGCCTTTTAGCCGCTCCAGGGGGCCAACGTATTCTCCAAGCTGGACCTACGGAACGCCTACCACCTGGTGCGGATACGGGAGGGGGACGAGTGGAAGATGGCCTTCAACATGGCCAGCGGTCACTACGAGTATCTGGTCATGCCATTTGGCCTTACCAATGCTCCAGCTGTGTTTCTGGCCCTGGTTAATGATGTTTTCCGCGACATCTTGAACCGGTTCGTCTTCGTCTACCTCGACGACATCCTCGTCTTCTCCCGCTCTGCCCAAGAACACGTGCTCCACATCCGCCAGGTCCTCCAACACCTTGAGAACCAGCTTTTTGTGAATGTGAATTCCATCGCTCCACCATCCCCTTCCTGGGATACATCATCGCTGCAGGGAGTGTACAGATGGATCCCGGGAAGGTGAGAGTGGTGGTGGATTGGTCCCGGTCCCAGCCTTCGTCCAGAGTGCAGCTGCAACGTTTCCTGGGGTTCGCCAACTTTTATAGCCACTTTATCCGGGGTTACAGCACCTGGCTTCCCCCTGTCTGCACTCACCTCTCCCAAGGTTCCGTTTACATGGTCCCCAGCTGCTGACCGGGCTTTCCGGGACCTCAAACACCGTTTCACCACTGCTCCCATCTTGGATCATCCTGACCCGTCCCACCAGTTCGTGGTGGAGGCCGATGCTTTGAATGTCGGAGTGGGGGCGGTCCTGTCCCAACGTTCGGCCCTGGACATCAAGTTACATCCCTGCGCCTTCTTCTCCCATCGCCTCAACACCATGGAGAGGAATTACGATATGGGGAATCGTGAGATTCTCGTGGTGAAGATGGCGGAGGAGTGGAGGCACTGGCTGGAGGGGGCGGGACATCCGTTCATTGTGTGGACAGACCACAAGAACTTGGAATATCTCCGCACCGCCAAGCGTCTTAATTCCAGGCAAGCTAGGTGGGCCCTGCTTTTCACCTGGTTCAACTTCTCCCTCTCATACCGACCGGGATCCAAGAATGCCAAGCCAGATGCGCTGTCACGCCGCTATAGCCCCGTGGCTACACCCCCGGAGCAGGTCCGGTAGGCACAGCATTCCCAGCCGAATCCCGGAGGGGGGGGGGGCCCAAATAACCAGATGTTTGTTCCTGATGCTGTCCGCTCCTTGGTCCTGGAGCCCACTCCTCCAGGCTTGCCTGCCAACTGGGCTCCTGTCGGATCCTGGCCTTTGTGCGACAACGCTTTTGGTGGCATACCGTGGTTCCTGACGCCTGAACGATCTGTGCACAGAACAGGACTCCTCGGCAAGCTCCGGCTGGTCTCCTCCAACCTCTGCCTGTTCCTCACCGTCCCATATAGAACAGATCTACCGTTTCTTAGACTTGCTTAGACTCCTAGTAAAATGAATCTATATTCTCTCTACTACTATCTGTTCTCCTATTTTAACCCTATTCGTACTATAATTGACAGCACTCTCCATCCGTAACATAACCCCTGAGTCTAAAATTCCCCATTTAATTTCAGAAAAGTTGTTGTCGATGTCATACTTCCTAAGATTTGCCATTGCCATCGTATCATTAATCCCTTCCAAAGTTACCATTAAAGTAGTTGATTTAGTTGATGTATCAACCTTAATTATTTCTAGTGGCAAAGTTACCAATATCCTATGTGTATTATTCACTGTTGGAGTGACTACTGTAACATATTCTTCCTGAACTCCTTTGGTGCCTGTGGAACTTCAACAGATTTCAAATCTTCCATCATAAGCGTTACTTTATGAATTACATAGCCTTTTAACCAATAATTCTTAACCGGAACAAATTTTAATGCTTGCACTAGATAAGTACACATATATTCTCCCTGACCTTTCTCTGTAACATTACGCCAAATAAGTGAACAGTCACTCCTAACCTCTTCCACTTCATATCGTTGTACAAACTATCCCTCCTTTGACTAGGGGACACCGCTTCTACATCTGGTCCTGATAACAATACTTATTCTCCATAATTATCTCTTCATATGGGAGAAACGTCCCCATCCTAACCCTAATAAGTATTCTTTCCCCTAAAATTGGTGCTGTATTGGTTCCCTTATAATCAAATGCGATATATTTATGGCTTTAATAACTATCAATGTTGAAAGAGTTAAATTGCTTCTCACTGTTGTTATAATAGACTGAAGTGTTAATGTCCTTAGTTACTTCTAGTTTCCCCAAAGAAAAGTTGTCTTTGCTTGTACTTCCATCTATCACCACTAGTGTCACTTTTTCAAACTTTTGATTATAAAAAATACACCTATAATTACCTTGATCTTCCTACTCTAAAGTGTCATTCACCATTGTTCTCTCTCTTACTACTAACTTTGAAACTTAGCTTACTGTCTTAGAGTTCCTTCAACCTAGTCCTCCTAACTTATTTTAATCTAATCTTTTCTCTCATAACCTTTAACTTTTTCCACTGATTTATTCACAAAATCCCTTTACCACCAAATTTTTAGAATATGTGATAGGGAAAGTCCCCACCTGCTTCTGACTTTCTTACACACAGACTTGGCAAACGTCTAAACACCTTTTAGCCTAGCCTGAAATCCCTTGGTGTAAGAATGTAACCTAGAATAACAGTCACCCCTTTTAACTTTTTCCAGACAGATTGTCTAATAGGCAGAATCATAGATTATCATCCTTCCTATGATATTATCTTTTTAAGCCAATATGATTCCCAAAAACCCTACTTTTTAAAATCTTCTACCAGACAGTCGTCTAGTGTACATCTTATTGTAAAATTCAATTTAAACAATGCATCTCTTCCCAACACTGCAATAACAGTATCTTCTAATATGCGTATGTCTATTTTAATTTCTCTTTGAGTTCTTATAGCATAGCTCAATTGGTTCCCTAAGAGTACTTAACTGTTTTACTACCTCAAATCCCTATCCTAATTAGTTAATTTTACATAGTGAGATGTTTAACCTCTTTAGGCTGAACACAGATAAGTTTTTACACTATTCACTATCACTTCTCATAGTCCTGTTTTTACTTCAATTGTTAGCTATTTTCTCTTCTTCTCTAATCGGTGCTATCAGCTGACACCCCCCTTCCGGATCTTCTAGGCACTCTAGAATCTTTAGGGTTCACCTGGAGAACAGGTGATCTTGAATTGCCCCTGTATCTTCCTTAAAAATGTTCTCTGTTTTTCCTCCTGACTTGTTGCACTCACAGGTAAAGTACCCAATCTGTCCACAATTATAACAGTCTTCTGAAAGTTGCTGGAAGTGTAGCTGAAATCTTCCTCCTCCTTCTAAGCCTTCTCGTCCTCTTCCTCTCCAATTCTGTAATTCGGTGTCGGTCCAGAAACTGGCTGTGGATATGGAACATTTGGTACCCCCCTTGGCTGGTACAATTGCATTTGATATTGTTCAGTTGAAGCTGTAACAGTGATTGTTGATTTGGTTCACTCTGATTCTTCATAACCAAAGCTTCTTTTCTCCACCAGTTGTATGATTGAGTTTTCTCAGAGTTTCTTCGTCCTGTTCTTTCTTCTTCTCCAATTCTTGGGATCCTTTTCTCAGCAGTTTCTCCTCTTCTGTATCTTCAGCTGTGTTACTTCTTCTAAACTATTTGCTTTATCCAGGCATGATAAACATCGGTCTATATCTCTATTTCTTCTTTGCTAGTCATTGTAGGATAAAATCCTCTTGAACATAAAGCACCTTTAATCTCCAAATCTTCATCGCTTTCTTCATCTTTGCTTTCATCAGAGATCAAATCTCTAGTATCCTTCTTCTTTCCTCTCTTGCCAACTTCCTTCTGATCACAGAGTCATCTCCACCCATGACCTCTTCATCATCACTCTCATCTTCATCATCCTCATCTTCTTTAAGTTCCATCCTCCTTAACCTCCCTCTTTTCTTCCAGACATCACATTTTCTTCCTTCTGGAGTTTTGATTCATCTTCATCGTCGTTTCTGCTTGTCCTCTATCTATTATTCATCTTCATCTCTGATGCAACAATCACCCTCCTGGATGATCACCGGAAGCTGAGGATAAACATCCCTAAGCTCTACTCCCTTAGCCTTATCTCTATAGCTTTGTTTATCTTATCGCTGGAATCTTTTATCAGTTTTTGTTTGAGAATGAAGGGCAACTTTTGTTTCACTTGCCGGATAACCTCGCAATACTTTAGTTAAAGGATTACCATTTTATACCATATCAATCGGTGTAATCACCCTCATATAGCCTTACTGTCCTTTCTCCCAATTGTAACTACTCTTTTATATTCCTTTATCGTGAATTATTTTATTTTAGACTGTATAGCCTATGGCTTCCCCCCTCTAATTATTAATATAACCTAACAACTCCAAAAAAGGAAACATGGAACGCTTATATTTTTTTAAATAAATCAATTAAAAATCCTGAATAATTAAAACCAATTTTTATTCCTATATCCTATGTCACCAATTTATCAATTAGTGTTGGCTATCTTACCACAACCCATCAAATGCAAGTAAATGTAAGCTAGTCAACTTCAAAGCAATCCCAAAAACAAAGCCTGTAACCCTACCATTACTCCAATTCCCATAACCCCTTGCTCTATCAGCACCTAATTATCTTAAATTTACAGAATAATGTCAGTCCTTGATTCCCAACACAACTCCAATCAAACCCCAGTGATGCACATAGCCTCCAAAATGCAATTTTTAATGAAATAGTATTTGCCAAGCCTATGTAAAATTGTCATAACATCACATATCTTGTAACAGTCTCAAAACCTTTTTTTGACTTGATCCTCTGCCGCGTCACGTGACGTGTACGTCATAACTTCCTGTATCTCCTCTCTCCCCTCGCTTATCGTTCCTCTCATGACAGAAGAACAAAGACACAGAATAACATTTTAGTAGTTAATGCAATTACTGAGTATTTCCAACCATTCAATATTCGTTCCTTCTACATTATTCACTCTAAGACTAAACTCAGAACTAAATAGATCGCTCAAATTTTATTTTATTTTATTTTAATCCGTCATTTAATTTAATTCATTATACTTCGCCAACATATATTTAATGTATAAATTCAATAGGTCACAAAACAAGTTTAATCTTTAACCAGCCGCCGTTTAAACTAGAATACTCGTGTCAAAATATATCTTCTCTTTCTGTCTATTTCTCCCCTGCGACACGCAGCCCCCCAGAAATATGACACGTTACCCACAATCCCCTTTGTAGGCTTAGCACAACCGCATGTCGTAGTTTTAGCATCCCCTCGTGGTGTAGTTTAGTGCCGTAAACCAAAACGTGTCCTAATCTCGTGCCATAAACTCCCCCTTTCTGTAGTGTAGTGTCGCAAAATTAAACGCATGCGCAAATGCATTCAATGATACGATTCCCGGACAATAGAACGATAGCATTACGCTACAGCTTCACTATTTTATACCTTATACTCACACAATTACACATAACAGAGCTCACATTTGCGTAGAACTTTACATTCTACACACACATACATATTTTAAGAGGCTTAGTCCATCGCAATGGGACCTCTAAGGATACATTAGCATGTAGCACACAACACAATTAGCATTTAGCATTAGCCGCCATGTACCATGTAGCATGAAACACACTCCCATTTAGCATTAACATTAGCCTTAGCCTTTAGCTAACTGCGGCCTACCCAGCCCTAAGTAACCTGCACCGTGGCCAAATCATTGTCCCAATTACCCCCGTCTAACTTTATGCTGCCGTAAGTTCTGGATAATCATAGAGAGGTTATCCCACACATATACTTCGTCAACTATAAGATGAGCATAACATACATATAATCCGTCCAGCTTATAATTCCCAGAATCAACCTTACCCCACCGAACGCGTTGCAAGGATTTCATGGCCCATTCCTAAAGAATCGCCTCGCTTCGAGGTCTTTACCAGATTCACGGTGCCCTAAATATGCATACGTATTCCAGCCTTTATTCTCTACCAATCCATTTGTTCTAGACTTTACCGTTTACACATCAACCAAATTTAGAATATTTTTCAGACTCCCAGTCAACAGCAATAACGCCACCCGAGGCACGGTCGTAATGGTACATCTCTCCAGTGTACACAAGTCGTATCCAATCTAACAAGCTCCGAAGCGGTAAGAAAAACTCACCCTTGTTTGGCCATGCTTCAAAGCGAGTTAGCCTGGCGGTTGACTGAAACAAAGAAGAGGCGCAGACCAGCCCCACGTTGGGCGCCATTTATCGTATCGGATGAGTGGTGGCAATTATTGCTGATGAACAAAAGGAGTCTGCTCATACTGAACGTTGATCATAAGGTTTATTCAGATCACAAGCTTCAGTATGAGTGACAGGTGACATGACACCCGGAGAGCGACGCCTCAGAATGGCTGCTCGTTCTGCCCTCTCTTTCGTTTTCCCCCCTATTTATAAACAATGATGCTCCCTCTTCTGGCCAATCACCAGTCTCCCCTGTCCACAACACACTTCCTGTCTGTTGTATGCGGCGTTACACTAAAAACATTCCCTCTTGATACTAACATAAACAACATTCCATTTCTTCATGAAAAACATTTAACAAAGACATAATCTTAATACACTACACCTGCCCGAACAAGGAGGAGGAGCAGCCTCGGCCGAAACCGTGACAGTACCCCCCCCTTGACGCGCGGCTCCAGCCGTGCGCCGACCCCGGGCTCGGGGACGACCCGGACGACGCGGAGCAGGGCGCGTAGGATGACCCCGGGCGGAACTCGGTCAGCAGGGACTGGTCCAATATGTCCCTCCTTGGCACCCAGCACCGCTCCTCCGGGCCGTACCCCTCCCACTCCACGAGATACTGGAAGACCCCCCATCCGGCGCTCTCGAATCAAGGATGGACCTCGCAGTGTAGCGCGGAGCCCCTCGATGTCCAACGGGGCGGAGGAGTCTCCTCTATCTCATACTCCTGGAGTGGACCAGCTACCACCGGCCTGAGGAGAGACACATGGAACGAGGGGTTAATATTCCTATAGTCAATAGGGCAGTTCTAACCTGTAACACACCTCGTTCAACCTCCTCAGGACTTTGAATGGCCCCACAAACCGCCGACCCAGCTTCCCGGCAGGGGCAGGCGGAGGGGCAGAGTTTCTGGTCGAGAGCCAGACTCGATCTCCAGGTGCGTACACAGGCCCCTCACTGCGGTGGAGATCGGGCGCCTCGTTTTCTGCCGACGGATGGCCCGCTGCAGATGTACGTGGGCAGCGTTCCATGTTTCCTCCGAGCGCCGCACCCATTCATCCACCGCAGGGGCCTCGATCTGGCTCTCGTGGCCAAGGTGCAGAACCGGCTGGTACCTAACACACACTGGAAAGGGGGTTAGTTGGGTGGAGGAGTTGCGGAGAGAGTTCTGTGCCATCTCGGCCCCAAGGAACGTATCTCGCCCACTCCTCCGGCCGGCCCTGGCAATAAGACCTCAGAAACCTACCCACCTCCTGGTTAACACGTTCAACCTGCCCATTACTCTCCGGAAGGTAACCCGAGGTAAGGCTTACCGAAACCCCCAACCGTTCCATAAACGCTCTCCACACTCTGGAGGTGAACTGGGGGCCTCGGTCAGACACTTTATCCTCGGGTACCCCGTGAATGCCGGAAGACATGGGTAAACAGAGCCTCACGGTCTGTAGGGCAGTGGGTAGACCCGGCATGGGAAGGAGACGACAGGCCTTCGAGAACCGATCCACAACGACCAGGATGGTGAGTATTCCCCTGTGAGGGGGAAGGTCGGTAACAAAATCCACCGAGAGGTGGGACCAGGGTCGTTGTGGAACGGGCAGGGGTTGTAGCTTACCCTGGGCAAATGTCTGGGCGCCTTACACTGGGCACACACCGAACAGGAGGAGACATAAATCCTCACATCCCTAGCTAACGTTGGCCACCAGTACTTCGTGCTAAGGCAGTGAACTGTCCGGCCCGATACCCGGATGTCCAGAGGAGGGGACGATGAGCCCAACAAATGAGGCGATCGCGTACCTCGAGCGGGAACGTACGTCCGACCCACTGGACACTGTGGAGGACTTGGGTCGGTGGCACGCCCGCTCGATCTCGGCATCAACCTCCCACACCACCCGGTGCAACCAGACAAGACTCTGGTAGTATGGGCGTGGGCTCAACGGACCTCTCCTCGCGTCATACCGCCGAGACAGAGCATCTGCCTTCCCGTTCTGGGACCCAGGGATGTAAGTGATTTTAAACACAAACCGGGCTAGAAACATAGTCCAGCGGGCCTGGCGAGGATTCAGTCTCCTAGCTGCCCGGATGTATTCCAGGTTACGATGGTCAGTTAGAATGAGGAAAGGGTGTTGAGCCCTCGAGCCAATGCCGCCACACCTTTAGGGCCTGTACCACGGCTAACAGCTCCCTGTCTCCCTACGTCATAATTCCGCTCCGCCGGACTGAGCTTTTTAGAATAAAACGCACAGGGACGGAGTTTAGGTGGTGTGCCAGAACGTTGGGAAAGAACGGCCCTATACCGGCCTCTGACGCGTCCCACCTCTACTTGGAAAGGTAAAGAGGGATCCGGATGCGCCAACACCGGCGCCGAGGTAAACAGGTCCTTCAGTTTCCCAAAAGCCCTGTCCGCCTCAGCTGACCACCGCAAGCGCACCGGACCCCCCTTCAACAGAGAGCGTTATGGGAGCTGCCACCTGTCCAAACCCCCGGATAAACCTCCGGTAATAATTTGCAAAACCCAAGAACTGTTGCACCTCCTTCACAGTGGTTGGGGTCTGCCATACGCACAGCAGACACCCGGTCTACCTCCATCTTCACCCCTGACGCAGACAACTGATAACCCAGAAAGGAGACCGACTTCTGAAAGAACAGACATTTCTCTGCCTTGACATATAGGTCATGCTCCAACAGCCTCCTCAATACTCGGCGCACCAGGGCTACATGCTCTGCTCGGGTAGGACTGTACACCAGAATATCGTCGATGTACCACGACTACTCCCTGTCCCTGCATGTCCCGGAAAATCTCATCGACGAAGGATTGGAAGACTGAGGGAGCATTCATTAACCCATATGGCATGACTAGATACTCGTAGTGTCCGGAAGTCGTGCTAAACGCTGTCTTCCATTCATCGCCCTCTCTAATGCGCACCCAAGTTATATGCGCTCCTGAGATCCAATTTTGTAAAGAACTGCAGCACCGTGCAATGACTCCGTCATAGTCGCAATCAGAGGAAGTGGATAGCTGTACTTCACCGTAATCTGATTGAGACCGCGGTAATCAATACACGGGCGCAGACCTCCATCCTTTTCTTCACAAAAAGAAACTCGAGGAAGCGGGTGAAGTGGAGGCCCGTATGTATACCTGTCTCAGAGACTCAGCGATGTACGTCTCCATTGCCTTCCTCTCCTCTTGAGACAAGGGATACACATGGCTCCAGCGGGAGAGCTGCTCCTGACTGGAGATCTATCGCACAATCCCCCGTCTATGAGGCGGCAGCTGCGCCGCCTAGTTTTACTAAACACCAGTTTCAAATCCTCATACTTGGGGAATATGCAGTGCTGGCATTAGATTCGGACTTTCCACCGAGGTCGCCCCTATGGAAACACCCAGACACCGCCCCCTCACACTGGGCAGACCACCCTTTAAGAGCTTTCTCTGCTAGCAAAATAGTAGGGTCATGGGTCATCAACCAGGGAAGGCCCAGCACTACCGGATACGCAGGGAGAGTCAATCAGATAGAGCTGAATCGTCTCCTCATGACCCTCCTGCGCCATCATCTTAAGGGGGTGCTGTGACCTCCCCTAATCAACCCAGAACCTAACGGACTGGCTATCTAGGGCATGAACAGGGAAAGGCTTATCAACGGGAAGGAGGGGAATCCCTAACTCTACACAGAACTGGCGATCTACAAAATTCCCAGCTGCGCCTGAATCTACCAGCGCCTTATGCTGGGAACGAGTGCAACCTGTGGAAAACAAACAGGCAAGGTTAGGTGAACGACAGAAAGCTCTGGGTAAGTAGGGCGCCTACTCACCTGGGGGACCCCCCAATGCGTGACCTGCCTTCTCCTCCACCGGGGGACCCTCCCCAACACCTAGCCGCGGTGTGCCCTCCACGGCCACAGTTAGTGCAGGGAACGGCCCCCCGGGTTCCTACCCTCCGTTCTCCTAGCGCCCAGCACCCCCGAGCTCCATAGGGCTCGGCTCGGAGGTGCTGGAGGGTGAAATGGGCGAACCCCACCCGGGACGTCCACGGGTGGCGAGCAGGGTATCCAGCCGAATGGCCATGTCGACAAGTTGGTCAAACGTCAACGAGGTGTCCCTGCACGCCAACTCTCTCTGGACGTCCTCCCCGGAGGCTGCAACGGAAGTGGTCTATAAGGGCCCGCTCATTCCACCCTGCATCGGGCCGCTAGAGTCCGGAATTCCAAAGCAAAGTCCTGGGCGCTCCTCATCCCTGTCGGAGGTAGAACAGACGCTCCCCCGCCGCCTTCCCTTCCGGTGGATGGTCAAACACAGCACGGAAGCGGCGGGAGAACTCCGCACAGGTAGTGGTAGCGGCGTCCATTCTCCTCCATTCGGCGTTGGCCCACTCCAACGCCTTGCCGGTGAGACAGGAGATGAGGGCTGAGACGCTCTCGTGTCCCGAGGGCGCCGGGTGTGCGGTGGCGAGGTAGAGCTCCACTTGCAGCAGGAACCCTGACACCCGGCAGCGGAGCCGTCGCACGCCCTCGGGAGCGAGAGCCGAATCCCACTGGGTTCGGAGATGGGACAGGAGGACTGACCGATGGGGATGGTTCGGTAGGTGGGGTCGTGGGTACCCCGCTGGTTTCCCATCGGTGGAGAGTGTTCATCACCCCCTCCAGGGCATGACAGACCTGGTTAATCCAGTCCTCCTGCCCACGAAGACGTTCCTCCATGCTTGCTGTTGGCACGGTCGCTCCTGCTGATTCCATGGGTGATGTGTGATTCTGTCACGAACGCTGAGTGTGGATGTGGTGTAGGGAATCAAGCGCAGGCACACAAGAGTACGTCAACAGTCTTTAGTGGTGCAAAACAACTCCAAACAGGAGAAAATAGCCAACCCAACCGGGAGGCGAGAACGACTAATACGCACACAACACAGTGCGTAAAACAAGGAAAAAGCGCACGCAGTGCGGACTCTCAACATACACAGAAAGAGAGTCAAAAATACCAAGAACACAAACAGCTGACAAAAACAATCACACATAACACCTGACCCAAATAAACGAAACTAAATAGGGAACACAATCAAACACTAACAAGGGACAGGTGTTACAAACAGACAAAAACAAACAAACATGAAACATAGAACGGTGGCAGCTAGTACTCCGGAGACGACGACCGCCGAAGCCTGCCCGAACAAGGAGGAGGAGCAGCCTCAGCCGAAACCGTGACACCGCCATTCCTTCCAGTTCTCTGCTGCCAATGACTGGAACGAATTACAAAAATCTCTGAAGCTGGAGACTCTTATCTCCCTCACTAACTTTAAGCATTAGTTGTCAGAGCACCTTACCGATCACTGCACCTGTACACAGCCCATCTGAAATTAGCCCACCCAACTACCTCATCCCCATATTGTTATTTATTTTGCTCATTTGCACCCCAGTATCTCTATTTGCATATCATCTCTTGCACATCTATCATTCCAGTGTTAATACTAATTGTAATTATTTTGCACAATAGCCTATTTATTACCTTTACCTCCATAACTTGCTACATTTGCACACACTGTATATATATTTTCTGTTGTATTTTTGACTTTATGTTTTGTTTTACCCCATATATAACTCTGTGTTGTTGTTTTTATCGCACTGCTTTGCTTTATCTTGGCCAGGTCGCAGTTGTAAATGAGAACTTGTTCTCAACTGGCTTACCTGGTTAAATAAAGGTGAAATAAAAAAATGCTTGTTTTGGCACAAAATGAAATTAGACTAACCATTAGAATTTTTGCGTCCAGTAAATGACGGTGCAATTTCTGCATAGTGCATCTTTAAATAAAGGATTTTAAAAAAGCTGATAGCTGTAACGGCAATACATTAGCAATATAAGTGTATGAAACTCACTTACCAAAGTTGACTATTCCTTGAACTAAATGGATGACAAATGCTCTAGATGTATTTTAGAAATGATATGATCTCCACCTATCTATAATAAGTCCTCTCCTCTACAATATGAATACACTTTGAACTACAGTTTGTGATGTTAGTTTGACCTCCGCTCAGTGACCACACTCTATCTTAAGACATGCAGAGGTCAGCTGACACACCTTTCATTTATAGCTTCCAGACAACAACCGAAAGGTCAATAATTAGACTCACAGTATAAGCACATGTTTTAACCTAAATGCCCATAATGTTACTCTTCCTGCAACATCAGTGTCTTCCTAGTTATGTTTCCTTATGACTACTTTAAGTATTATTTTTTTCTATTTTTTTTCTTCTTTTTTTTCTGGGGATGGATCAGCTTAATATTGCAGATAGATTGTATCTTCTATCAATGTAATTGTCTGCATCACTTCCAATCCCCATGTTTTTATATATATACTCCCCTTTATTACTTTTCAACCCCGCCATTCCTTTCCTACTTGGAGTAAATTAGTGAACATCAATGCCCAGGCCTCTACTTCCGGTCTATACTTACTATCTACACTTTATGGACACAGTTAATTTTACAATAATTCTATTACATATATACAGTGGGGAGAACAAGTATTTGATACACTGCCGATTTTGCAGGTTTTCCTACTTACAAAGCATGTAGAGGTCTGTAATTTTTATCATAGGTACACTTCAACTGTGAGAGACGGAATTTACAACAAAAATCCAGAAAATCACATTGTATGATTTTTAAGTAATTAATTTGCATTTTATTGCATGACATAAGTATTTGATCACCTACCAACCAGTAAGAATTCCAGCTCTCACAGACCTGTTAGTTTTTCTTTAAGAAGCCATCCTGTTCTCCACTCATTACCTGTATTAACTGCACCTGTTTGAACTCGTTACCTGTATAAAAGACACCTCTCCACACACTCAATCAAACAGACTCCAACCTCTACACAATGGCCAAGACCAGAGAGCTGTGTAAGGACATCAGGGATACAATTGTAGACCTGCACAAGGCTGGGATGGGCTACAGGACAATAGGCAAGCAGCTTGGTGAGAAGGCAACAACTGTCGGCGCAATTATTAGAAAAAGGAAGAAGTTCAAGATGACGGTCAATCACCCTCGGTCTGGGGCTCCATGCAAGATCTCACCTCGTGGGGCATCAATGATCATGAGGAAGGTGAGGGATCAGCCCAGAACTACACGGCAGGACCTGGTCAATGACCTGAAGAGAGCTGGGACCACAGTCTCAAAGAAAACCATTAGTAACACACTACGCCGTCATGGATTCAAATCCTGCAGCGCACGCAAGGTCCCCCTTCTCAAGCCAGCGCATGTCCAGGCCCGTCTGAAGTTTGCCAATGACCATCTGGATGATCCAGAGGAGGAATGGGAGAAGGTCATGTGGTCTGATGAGACAAAAATAGAGCTTTTTGGTCTAAACTCCACTCGCCGTGTTTGGAGGAAGAAGAAGGATGAGTACAACCCCAAGAACACCATCCCAACCGTGAAGCATGGCAGTGGAAACATCATTCTTTGGGGATGCTTTTCTGCAAAGGGGACAGGACGACTGCACCGTATTGAGGGGAGGATGGATGGGGCCATGTATCG
The DNA here is from genome assembly GCF_020615455.1 of Coregonus clupeaformis. Taxonomy (NCBI): domain Eukaryota; kingdom Metazoa; phylum Chordata; class Actinopteri; order Salmoniformes; family Salmonidae; genus Coregonus; species Coregonus clupeaformis. The sequence continues at coordinate 415,668 of NW_025533654.1, forward strand.
TGAGATCTTGGCCAACAACCTCCTTCCCTCAGTAAGACCATTGAAGATGGGTCGTGGCTGGGTCTTTCAGCATGACAATGACCTGAAACACACAGCCAGGGCAACTAAGGAGTGGCTCCGTAAGAAGCATCTCAAGGTCCTGGAGTGGCCTAGCCAGTCTCCAGACCTGAACCCAATAGAAAATCTTTGGAGGGAGCTGAATGTCCGTATTGCCCAGCGACAGCCCCGAAACCTGAAGGATCTGGAGAAGGTCTGTATGGAGGAGTGGGCCAAAATCCCTGCTGCAGTGTGTGCAAACCTGGTCAAGACCTACAGGAAACGTATGATCTCTGTAATTGCAAACAAAGGTTTCTGTACCAAATATTAAGTTCTGCTTTTCTGATGTATCAAATACTTATGTCATGCAATAAAATGCAAATTAATTACTTAAAAATCATACAATGTGATTTTCTGGATTTTTGTTTTAGATTCCGTCTCTCACAGTTGAAGTGTACCTATGATAAAAATTACAGACCTCTACATGCTTTGTACGTAGGAAAACCTGCAAAATCGGCAGAGTATCAAATACTTGTTCTCCCCACTGTATATATATACATATATTTTACTCCTGAACTTCTTCTTCTCTCAACCTCTCCGATCATTTTCATGATGTCCATCCGGTTTGCTTCTATATGCAATATCTTTCTAACTGTGCTCTTTCCCAAAAGCTCCCAACATACAACCTATATACTTATTATGGACACAGTACGCTTACATTATTAGCTATCTTTGTTATTATTTGTTGTTATTTGTTATTAGTCCCATCCTTCAACTCTATTCAATACCTCCCATCTATCTCTTAACACCATCCATATAGGATTTCTATTTGCCATATATATTTCAACCGTACTGTGATGTTTTACAAAAAGTTCTGAACCTTTCTATTCTCATTGCTTCTACAGATTGTGAATTAAAAATAAACATTTTTGCTAAAAGTATTATACCTTTTTAAACATTCTGTCAAAAAATAAAGTTTTTTTTGTCAATTAGTATATTTGAATTTAACCACAATATTTGTTGCATTATTTGTTCTGTCGTTTCTGGAGGATTAAATTGAAATTGCAACCAACTTTCTATGGCTTGTTTTTAAGTATTTGTTTGTATGATGTCACTTTAGTTTTATGCAAAGTAAGTACACTGTATGTTCAATCATTTTATATAGTAAAACCTGCAAAAGAGTGAATGTAAAACCAGGGAAAAAACGCACTACCCTCACCAGTGCCCCCAAAAACCACACAACCCTTCCCTATTTTTGACCACCCCCACTAAACCTACATGGATGCTAGTAGCAATGGACCAAAATATCACACACAGAGCAGTATATACATAACAGTGGGCTAGCACGCTAAGCTAGGCCATGGGCTAGTAGTAGCAGAGAGTATACACAAGGAAGGCTAGCATGCTAGGCTAGCAGACCAGAGGCTGTGGGTAGTAGAACATATTATAAACAATTGGGCCTATCACGCTAGGATAGTAGGCCAGGGTTAGTAGGCCTCAGGCTTTAGGCCAGAGCTGTGTAAACCCCATGTGCAGTACAGGTAGCCGCTAGTGGGGCTAAGGGGTTAGCGGTAGCATGCTAGAATGCTAATATGTAAACTAGCAGACATTTTGGATGTGGCTAGCAAGTGACAGGGGCATGATGATGTCATAGGCTGGCCATTTTGGGTGAGGGTGAACAATGACTGGCTGGCAGCCATCTTGACTCAGAGTAACTAATGGGGAGAGATTTTACCTCATGGTCTGAATAGCTAAGACACACATAAATGATGCCATGATGTCCAGATAAACAGGAGTAAGTAAAATGGCTAGTACCCAGGCATGAATCGCTCTGGATAAGAGCGTCTGCTAAATGACTTAAATGTAAATGTAAATGTAAATTAATTCCTACCATATATACAGTGAAATAAGTATGTATAAGCATCTACTAACATAGTAATAAGAACCTATGACATTTACAGATTAACTATACATCAACTGAACTCTGAGGTACTGTAACGCATGAAAAATAAATTGCACCTTTATAATAAAGCATTGCATGCATATCATGGCATTCTCGTAGAGGCAAAGAGAAGGAGAGGAAAAGCCTTTACAGAAGTTGTACACATGGGGAAGGTTTTTAGTAGCCTAGGGTAATTCTACTTCATTTTACATGACTGGAGACTGGCAGAATATTTTTGAATACAGCACAAATGATCGAAACAGGCTGCTTTGACACTGAGAATCTGAGATCAATGAAAACGACCTTGTCTTGAATCCATTAATAGCCTAGGACTAGGTGTGTGGAGACACGCATTGTGCAATATGAGCGGGGCCGGACTACCGCATTTCAAGTCCCATTTCCTCTGAGAAAATGTGGCAGTTTTAAGCAAGTTTCCTGCTGTTCTACACATTTTGCTATCATGTGCTAACAATGATTCGCTCAATAGGCCTATTTGGAAGTTGATAACATATGTTGGTAGCCTACAGCAGACTGACTAGAGTCTTCTCTCTTTTCAGCCATCTCATGAGCCATCTCATGGGGCACACACTGGTTTAATCAACGTTGTTTCAACCAAGGTGGAATATACATTGAATTGACGTCTGTGTCTAGTGGGTTGCTTTCCAACCTGTGTTTTTCCCACGATTGTATTTGAAAAAAATTGCGAAAGGTCTGTTTTGTCTGCATGCTGTTCACTGACAGATTTGCTGTGCGTTCCTGACTATAGGCTGCAGCATCTCCAGCACCCTTCCCACGGCTATGATTCTATAAGGAAATAAATAATGAAGTGCTGCTGCACATAGGCTATCAGCCAACCAGAGCGAATATTGATGATGATGTAGCATAAATCAAATGTGTTAATCAAATCTTATGCTGCTGTGGCAGTACTGTTGATATTTAAACAGTAGCTCGCTACACACACTTGACCGGTTGCATCTCAAACCATGCATGTTTGGATACTGGGCATGCGCAATCTCCATACCCTGCAGGGCAGACTGGGATAATGGCACAACCGAGTGCACGTGAGCTTCATACCGGGCAGACCAACGGACGGGGTAGGGGCAGTAGCGGTGTGTGGTTAAAATCACTGGGGAAAACTAAATATGATGTGGCTGTTGATGGTTCTAATTTCTGTCTTTGTGTGTGTGTGTGTATGTGTGCGCGCGCTTGTTCTTACAAGTAGAAAAATATGTTGACTCACCCTACTTGTAGAGAAACACCAAGGCCATCCTCCTCTCTTTCATGTTGAGGAAACGTTCTATAACTCTGTCATACAGTACACGTTCTTATGTTTTGTTGTCCTAGGTCACCTGGCAAAAGGCTTGCTCGCTAGCCTAACTTCCATTCATGGGCAACGTTAGCTAGTTAACATTAGCCTTCTACATCTAGCTACGTACTGAACTTCCATCCTCTCAGACCAGGGGCACAACATTGTATGAATAAATGGTTGGATCAGAATCGCCAAGTTATAATCTTTTTGTAGTTGTGTTCATTATGGAACCCCATTAGCTGTTGCCAAGGCAGCAGCTACTCTTCCCTTGGGTCCAGCAAAATTAAGGCAGTTATACATTTTTAAAAAACATTACAATACATTTAGAACAGATTTCACAACAAGTGTGTGCCCTCAGGCCTCTCTCTACTCTACTACCACATATCTATAACACAAAATCCATGTGTACGTGTGTATAGTGCGTATGTTATCGTGTGTTTGTATGCATGTGTCTATGTTTGTGTTGCTTCACAGTCCCTGCTGTTCCATAAGGTGTATTTTTATCTGTTTTTTTAATCTAATTTTACTGCTGTCATGAGTTACTTGATGTGGAATAGAGTTCCATGTAGTCATGGCTCTATGTAGTACTGTATGAAAAGTGTATGCACTAACTGTAAGTCGCTCTGGATAAGAGCGTCTGTTAAATTACTAAAATGTAAAATGTACAAATGTACTGTGCACCTCCCATAGTCTGTTCTTGACTTGGGGACTGTGAATCCCTCTTTCTGGCACCTGACCACACGACCACTATGACCTGTTACCACTATGACCTGCCTTGTTGATAGTGCTGTTAAGAATGCAGAGCAGCGCTTTATTATAGACAGACTTCTCCCCATCCTAGCTACTGTTGTATCAATATGTTTTGACCATGACAGTTTACAATCCAGGGGTTACTCCAAGCAATTTAGTCTCCTCAACTTGCTCAATTTCCACATAATTCATTACAAGATTTAGTTTAGGTATAGGGTTTAGTAAAGGATTTGTCCCAAATACAAAGCTTTTAGTTTTGTAAATATTTTGTTGGAGAGGCTTCCATTAAAGAACACCCTCTGTGTTCTGTTAGACAGGAAACTCTTTATCCACAATATAGCAGGGGGTGTAAAGCCAGAACACATACAGTTTTTCCAGCAGCAGACTATGATCGATAATGTCAAAGGTGTCACGGACGTCTACTAAGTGAGTGGACCAAGGCGCAGCGTGCGATACGAACATGACTTTATTTACTTAAAGTACTCAATACAAAACAACAAACAATGACGAATCGTGAAGTCCTCAGTTACAATGACTGATACGGAACAAAAACCCACAACACTAAGGTGAACACTGACAGTTTAAATATGGCTCCCAATCAGAGATAACGAGCCGACAGCTGACACTCGTTACCACTGATTGGGAGTCACACGACCAAACAAGGAAACACAACCAAATACAACACAACCAATACCAAACACAACCAAATGAACACACCCTGGCTCAAAATACACAGTCCCGGAGCCAGAGCGTGACAGTACCCCCTAAAGGCGCGGACTCCATCGCGCCTACACCCCAAATAGGGGAGGGCTGGGTGGGTGTTGCTCCTCGGAGGCGGCTCCGGCTCGGGCTTGACCACCACCCTTCTTCAATCCCCCGTAGCGCCCCCGGTCCGATCTGACCCAGCTGGTAGGATCTGGACTGACGACGCAGCACCCCTGGCTTGGCGCGTGAGGCAGGAACGGACCGGACCTGGCTGGACGATACGCACCCTAGGCTTGATGCGTGGAGCCGGAACGGGCCTCACCAGGCTGACGACTCGCATCCCTGGCTTGGTGCGAGTAGCAGGAATGGGCTGGATCAGGCTGACGGCTCGCACCCTTGGCTTGGTGCGAGTAGCAGGGACGAGCTGAACCAGGCTGACGACTCGCACCCTTGGCTTGGTGCGAGTAGCAGGAACGGGCTGGACCAGGCCGACCGACTCGTACCCCTGGCTTGGTGCGAGTAGCAGGAACGGGGCTGGACCAGGCTGAGCGCACTCGCACCCTTGGCTTGGTGCGAGTAGCAGGAACGGGCTGGACCAGGCCGACGACGCACACCGTAGGCTTTGTGCGTAGAGCAGGGACAGGCCGGGCTGGGCTGGCCACGCACACCGTAGGCTTTGTGCGTGGAGCAGGAACAGGCCGGGCTGGGCTGGCGACGCACACCGTACGTTTGGCGCGTGGAGCAGGAACAGGCCGGGCAGGGCTGTCGACGCACACCGTAGACTTGGTGCGTGGAGCAGGAACAGGCCGGGCAGGGCTGTCGACGCTTTACACCGTAGACTTGGTGCGTGGAGCAGGAACAGGCCGGGCTGGGCTGGCGACGCACACCGTACGTTTGGCGCGTGGAGCAGGAACAGGCCGGGCAGGGCTGTCGACGCACACCGTAGACTTGGTGCGTGGAGCAGGAACAGGCCGGGCAGGGCTGTCGACGCACACCGTAGGCTTAGTGCGTGGAACAGGAACCGGCCGGGCTGGACTGGCGACGCACACCGTGGGCTTGGTGCGTGGAGTAGGAACAGGCCGGTCCGTACTGGGAGCACACACCACTGGCCTTAACCGGGGATCAGGAACGGGCCGGACCGGACTGGTAACACACCTCAGTCTCTCACGCCGTGCCTCAACTACTTCCCTCCCTCTACTGCGCCAATGGCTCCCCGTAATCCGGTAGCCTTCTCTCCACGTCTCCCTGTGGCAGCCTCCTGCTGCCCAGCCGCCTGCCATGTGCCCCCCAAAAAACTTTTTTGGGGTTGCCTCTTGTCCTTCCGACGATGGCCCTGCTGACGCCGTTGCTCCTCTCTCAGTCGCCTCTCCACTGTTTTACTCCATGGCCGGCGATCTATCCCATCCAGGATTTCCTCCCAAGTCCAAGACCCTTTACCATCCAAAATCTCCTCCCATGTCCAGACCCTTGGCTCCTGGACACGCTGCTTGGTCCTGGTACGGTGGGTTTTTCTGTCACGGACGTCTACTAAGTGAGTGGACCAAGGCGCAGCGTGCGATACGAACATGACTTTATTTACTTAAAGTACTCAATACAAAACAACAAACAATGACGAATCGTGAAGTCCTCAGTTACAATGACTGATACGGAACAAAAACCCACAACACTAAGGTGAACACTGACAGTTTAAATATGGCTCCCAATCAGAGATAACGAGCCGACAGCTGACACTCGTTACCACTGATTGGGAGTCACACGACCAAACAAGGAAACACAACCAAATACAACACAACCAATACCAAACACAACCAAATGAACACACCCTGGCTCAAAATACACAGTCCCGGAGCCAGAGCGTGACAAAAGGCCACACTAAAGTCTAACAAAACAGCCCCCACAATCTTTTTATAATCAATTTCTCTCATTTTTTACATTTACATTTTAGTCATTTAGCAGACGCTCTTATCCAGAGCGACTTACAGTTAGTGAGTGCATACATTTTCATACTGGCCCCCCATGGGAAACGAACCCACAACCCTGCCGTTGCAAGCGCCATGCTCTACCAACTGAGCTACAGGGGACTAACATATCATACGTTTTGCAAATTCGTAACCTATAATACGAATTGTAATTCGTAACAGATCATACGAAATGGGTGATGGACATCCAAAAACGTATACATATCATACCATACTAAATGGAGTGTCTCGGATTTACATACAAAATAATACAAAATGCTCTGAGACCATGTTGGTAAAGGAGATCAAGTAAGGCCGCTACTATTGGGACACAACCATACCAGTGTCTCTCAGCCAATCATCAGTCATTTGTGTAAGTGCTGTGCTTGTTGAATGTCCTTCCATATAAGCGTGCTGAAAGTCTGTTGTCAATTTGTTGAAAGTGAAATAGCATTTTATCTGATCAAACACAATTTTTCCCAAACGTTTACTAAGGGTTGGTAACAGGCTGATTTGTTGGCTATTTGAGCCATTTAAGGGGGCTTTACTATTCTTAGGTAGGGAAATAACTTTTGCTTCCCTCCAGTCCTGAGGGCACACACTTTCTAGTAGGCTTAAATTGAAGATATGGCAAATAGGAGTGGCAATATCGTCCGCTATTATCCTCAGTATTTTTCCATCCAAGTTGTCAGACCACGGTGGCTTGTCATTGTTGATCGACAATAACACATTTTTCACCTCTTCCACACTTACTTTACGGAATTCAAAATTACAATGCTTGTCTTTCATAATTTGGTCAGATATACTTGGATGTGAAGTGTCAGCGTTTGTTGCTGGCATGTCATGCCTAAGTTAATCATTGGCCAGTACGCAGAATGAAGTAAATCCCTATCTCCATCCATGGCTAATTTAGGATAGTGCCAACAAAAGGGCACTTGGTAAGTGGGAGGAGAAAGGGGCAGGTGCTTGGGCACAGGTAGACCCATATCTGTGCACATGCCAATCTCTCTGCAACACTAAGCTCAACTAAAGAAACAGGCAGGAAAGGGGCCTGTTACCCCACCAGATAGGGCCTGTGATTGGCTGACCCCTGTCAGTTGAGTTGCTCAGCAGAGTTGCCCCTAGCAACGGAATGTTCCAGGAGCAAGGGTGTGAAAGTTGGGGGGCAGAGTAGCTGTAAACAATGGAAATTCCCCCATTACCTCTGCTCTATGCTAGTGGAAAGTGTCTCATAGCTAGTGTCTTTGAATGGAGGCTAAGAGAGGGGATTTTCTACAGTAACTGACTAATAAATGTCAATTGGTATACAGAACATTTTCAACGATTACCATTTTTTTTGCGATTTCCTTTTTGGATCCTACCATAGCTGAGCTCATGTTCAATACAATAGATTTCATTATAATCTTTGTAATATAATGTCTTACCTTGTGCTGCTGCTTTGGCCACCAGAACTAAAATTACCAAGGGGATCATTTATTTTCTGCCTGCACAAGAAGAGTGAATTAAGCTACAGGATTAATGTAAAAATGTATACATTGCATTTTATGATGCACTATAAATGAAAGACAGGCTTGTTGACAAGACAACTTACTGGCGTGTCAGGAAGAGAACACTTCTTTATGTCACACATTGCTTGGTGTGAACACCCAACCACAAGTACCTGTTTGCAAAAACAGAAGTTGTAACTTATTACACATTGTGAGTTATCGTTCACTACCATTTTCCTTCATGTAGTTTGATGAGAACAAGGGATTTTTGGACCATCTGTAAGTGTCAGCAGCACTGAAGCAGGAAGAGGAATAGTAATACTGTAATATCTGATATCTGAAATAGCAATATATTAGCAATATAAGTGTATGATTTCAGAAAAAACGATCGTCTTCCTCAATTATCTGTTGTGGGTCATCACATTCAATCATCTTATTATTACACAGATACATTTTCACAGGGAGACATTGACTGGTTCAAAAGGACTGATTCAATTAAATATTGTGCACTTTGAAGATTCACATTCAAACTGCCCAGTACTTTACATTGATGGTGCTCTCTGATGTGTCACCGGGGGTCCTCACACCTCCATAACAGATCATACAAAAGTCATTACATTGTCGAGTAAACATCTTAAAAATATGATTTAACCCATTGTCTTAAAAAGTTAAATTTTGTCAACTTAACTTGATTTCTTAAGTTTCCACAACTTTGTTTCATACATACAACTAAATACAGTTTTGTCTTATCTTTCATTCACTTACCAATATAATTGTTTTGAATTATCACTGCAACAATATATGTAAGAAATCACACATGAATAGCTCTAAATACTTTAAACAATGTAAAAGATAGTTTATTTATTTACAGCCCCTCATTAACAATATATTATAAAACAATTGTAAATGAGTATTTGAACACAAATAAACATTGGTACAACAACATGGATGCCTCAAAAGAAAGAAAGCATTACATTTACAGTATGATATTGCAGCTCAGTTTGAAGGAAATGTTCACAATTCAAAATTAGATTATTATTTATGTTAACAAACTCAAAACTACATGCAGTGCATCTTCCTTGCATTCGTTGCACGATGCATGATGTCATCTTGTTGTGTTGATTTGGCACTAGTCTTTAAGTTTGATGGTCTGTCTGATCTACTCAATCAGTGCATCCACATAATGTTCAGTCAACCCTTGTCTTATATCTGCTTTATAAAGCTACATGTGGATAAAATGTCTACCCTTGAGTCTATGGGCTGGCTGCCACATCCGGGTTCACAGCCATTTTGATCTGTCCATACATTTACATTTTAGTCATTTAGCAGACGCTCTTATCCAGAGCGACTTACAGTTAGTGAGTGCATACATATTTATTTTTATACTGGAATCGAACCCACAACCCTGGCGTTGCAAATGCCATGCTCTACCAACTGAGCTACATCCCTACTCCACCATCTCTGTGGCTGGGGGCCTCTGCTTCCTTGCTGGATTTCTTTGCTTGCCTATTTTCACATCAGCGTATACAACACCCTCGTCACCGTTTTCTGAAAAATGAAAGGAAAGCTGTTGTACAATCTGGACATGAAACAAAATGTCATGTTTTTTCAACATTTCAAATGTACGTTCTGGACGAGAAACTAAATTACTTTTTACATTTTACCTGAAGTATCAAATCTGGATCTTCGTTTCTTGCATAGATGGTTAATACCGACAAACAGTGCAAGAAGTAATGTGAAAGTTCCAACAGTCAGAGCCACTGTCACAGCTACAAAAGGAAACTGGGAAGAGACAACTAGAAAGAAAACATCAGGACACAACACTTGTTGACCATGCAAATGAAACAGAGTTGTACTCTTAATTCAAAAAGTGGGAATTAAGTCAACTGTCCTGACATTACCTGGGCAGGCCAAGGTGAGATCAATAGTAGAGTTGCTGCCGCTAACTTTATTCTGAACCATACAGGTCAGGGTTCCTGTCACATCACTCTTCAACGTGATGACACTGTTCTGGTAGACGTCATAGGCTACACTCCTGGTCAGATTCTGGCCGTTCAGGGTCCAGCTGTACTGAAGACCATCTCCCTCTGAAGAGCATGTGACCACGGTCTCTCCATGAGGCAGACAGAGGTGAGACAACACTGGCTCTGACACCGGGGCTGACAGACACAAACACAAGAGATCACTCAAATACCCTACCTCTGATTCATGCAAACATTATATCTAAAGTATTGTATGATGTAACAATATACTCTCTCTGTTGTACTACTGCTGCCAAGTCCTACATTATAAACCTATTGAAGTACTGACACCCTGGTGACCTTTCAGAAATCTCCCTCACCAGGAAAAGGATGCGTGAAGTATTTAGGTCGAATTAAAAAACAAAAAGGTTCCTACCTTGTATCACCAGTAGCATGTTGACTCTGAGCATCATTGTTCCCTCTGAATTATGTATTTCCAATTGGTAATCTCCACAGTCGTCCTCTATAACTCTGTCCAGTCTGAATGTTCCATTATTAATGAACTGAGAGCGATTCATATAATCCTGAGGCAATTTAGATCTCCAGTCTTCTCCAGTTTTGAAGTTTAGAACACGTTTATCACCTTTCTTCAAGCTTATTTGGTCATTGCTAATGTGTGAACCAAGGTGTAAGGACAACGATTCTCCCAAAGCCCCATAGCATTGGTGAGTTCCATTCCCTTGAGAGAGATTACAGACCATGGCACTAACTGTGGAGCAATGATCTTAGGTCAGTATGTAAGTGTATGTCTGTTTTGCATAAATGTAAGTCTGAAGGTCCATTCAAGTTGAAATATTTCTTAATGAAAATATAACAAAAGCACAATACAATATAATCACATTCATGCAATGCAAATATTTTATATATCTCAGTTTTAATTATTTATTTAACACTTGATTTTAGTGGACCCACTCTTATAGATTTGGGCTTTTTTGGGGCTTTTTTAAATTTATTTTTACATTTGGTAACTATAGAAGCAAATAAATGTAAAATTGAATTAGCAGAACATGTTCAACAATTAGCATCATTGTTGTTAGTGTCTTATTAAGTCTTGGCTAGGCCTTATACTCTGTTCTGTGTTATATCATGTCTCACCTTGTGCTGCTGCTGCTGTCACCACCAGAACTATAGTAATCAGAGGATCCATTTCTCTTCAGCCTGCACAAGACAAGTGACATTTAGCAGAAGTCTCACAGGAGCAGTACCATCAAAACTGTGTGAATTGACGTGAACGGATCATAATGTGCTGATACTCTACAAATGAAAGAGAAGCTTGTAGACAAGACAACGTGCTTGTTTGTCAGGGTGACAGACTTTGACACTTTTGTAAGCAGTGCATGCCTGGTGTGAAGAGCAAACCACAAGTATACTCTGACTGCTTGCAAACAGTATAATTTATTCCAGTTAACTTGTTGTTAGGCATTTACTACCATATTATTTAATGAGGATTGTCCACAGGTGAGATGGATGAGCAGTGAAAATGGTATATCTAAAACATAACCCAAGGATCGCAATTAAAAGGTCACTAACTTGAACCCTTATTTACTGCAATGGAATAAACATAGTAAAAAGCATGAAACTATTATTGAAGTTTTTATTTTAGCAAACATTTTCTTACTTACTTTTTTTAAAAATCTGCAATGTTGATTAAGGGCTTGTAAGTAAGCATTTCACGGTAAGGTTGTATTCATCGCAAGTGACAAATCAAATTGTATTAGATTTTTGAGTTGATTAAATTCTTTGATCCATTACAACCATTATCAATATCATTGTAGAGATCCTGACAATAGGTCCTAATGTTGTTTGTTTTTTGGGTTAAAAAAATTATAGTAAAATATAAAAACTCATTAACTTTTACCGTTTTTTGTTGTTGTAAAGATTGGTTTTATTAGTAATGGTACCTTTGGGATGGTTAATACGTTATGGACCAGTTTCCCGGACAGAGATGAAGTCGAAGGAGAATGGCAAAAATCGTTTGTGCAAGCTAACAGGAGGGCTACAAACTGGCAAATAACGGCGCAGTACAACAGTGGTGTGTCGGAACGGCATATCGGAATGGACAACTTGTCGAACCTTGTCACGGATTAGCTATTGCAGCAGACGACCACACCGGGTTCCACTCCTATCAGCTAAAAACAAGACGAAGCGTCTCCAGTGGCCACGCGATCAACACTGGACAATTGAGGAGTGAATTTTTTTTGCCTGGAACATGACAGCGAGTTCAGTTTACTTGAGTGGCCTGCACAGTCACCCAGACCTCAACCCAATAGAGCATCTTTGAGATGAGATGGAACGGGCTGTTCGCACCATGAATGTACCATTGTACAATCTGCAGCACCTGCTTGATGCCATCTCGTCAGCATGGACCAACATCCCTGTGGAACTTTTCCGACAACTGGTAGAATGCCCCAAATAATTCAGGCTGTTTTGGAGGCAAAGTGGGGTCCGACCCCATACTAAATGGGTGTACCTAACAAACTGGCCAGTGAGTGAAGGTAACTCCTATAGATATATGTATGTGTGTTTGTTTATGTGTTTGTATGTATACTGAACAAAAATATAAATGCAACATGCAACAATTTCAAAGATTTTCTTCAGCAACCCCTCCCCCTCAGACGATCCCGCAGGTGAAGAAGCCGGATGTGGAGGTCCTGGGCTGGGCGTGGTTACACGTGGTCTGGTCTTCGGTTGTGAGGCCGGTTCGACGTACTGCCAAATTCTCTAAAAGGGCATTGGAGGCAGCTTATGGTAGAGAAATGAACATTAAATTCTCTGGCAACAGCTCTGGTGGACATTCCTGCAGTCAGCATACCAATTGCACGCTCCCTCAAAATTTGAGACATCTGTGGCATTGTGTTGTGTGACAAAACTGCACATTTCAAAGTGGCCTGTTATTGTCCCCAGCAAAGGTACATCTGTGTAATGATCATGCTGTTTAATCAGCTTCTTGATATGCCACACCTGTCACGTGGATGGATTATATTGGCAAAGGAGAAATGCTCACTATCAGGGATGTAAACAAATCTGTGCACAAAATATGAGAGAAATAAGCTTTCTGTGTGCATGGAAAATATCAGATTTTTTACTTCAGCTCATGAAACATGGGACCAACACTTTACAGGTTGCGTTTATATTTTTGTTCAGTGTATATATATATTTATGTAGATTATTATACAGACTTTGTGGATTACAGATTTAATTACATGCTTTAATTATGATTTTTTTATACACCATCACAGTTCTTAATGACTTGTTCAGTGTTAGATGTGCAGTCCTATACACAACAACGACTAGTCACTAATATATACATGTAATACCAAGATGTTCTTCTTGATGGTGTTTCATTCAAGACAACATTAACTTTCCTCTAGCTGTCAATACAGGAAGGAAATCACATACTGTAGGCATAAACATGAAAACAGAGTGGGAGGAGCACCAAAGTGCCATCTCTCAGAAGTGGTTTCATGAAACTCGCCATGCTCAATGGATGGAGCAATTTGAAGAGAAATGCCATACTGCTTTGAGGAAATAGATCTCACTCAATGGCCTTTTTACATTTTACATTTTAGTCATTTAGCAGACGCTCTTATCCAGAGTGACTTCCAGTTAGTGCATTAATCTTCAGATAGCTAGGTGGGACAACCACATATCACAGCCATAGTAAGTTATTTCTTCTTCAATAAAGTAGCTAACAGCAAAGTCAGAGCTAGTAAGGGGGAACATAGTCAAGTGTGATTGACCAACAGTCAGCCATTTAATCATTTAAACCTGTGAGGGGAAAGTATGGTTTCCTCTGTTGTCTACATTAAATGTGCTCTTGAGGCGCCATGATCATGTGGTAGTGGATTATCAATCTGGAACACACCATAAGACATTCATAATCAAAAAGAACATTTCACGCTTTGTAAATGCTTGCCCACATCTCATGATCCAATGTGTTTCAAGTTAACAAACATATAGATATTTTGGCATTATAATTCCCCTTCAACGATACATGGTACATTTTTAATGTTTCAATCATAGCTTTCATGTCAGAGTTCAGAGAATAAGCTGTATGGCTGTGTGCAGCGGTATGGTGTACTGTAAGTCTAACTGAAATAAAAAGTCAAGTTTAAGAAAACTGTAGGTGGCGATTACTGCGAGTGCTTTAGAGCATGGGAAGATGTTTAGGGGTGGTGCTGTGGTGTTTTTTGGTCGACAAGGGGTGTGGCTCAGGATAATTCTTGTTGGGGGGGAAGGTTGGACGTTGCTGCGATTTCCTTCTAACAGAGTTGAGAGGAGGCGTAAACTGATTTCAAGTAAAGAGATGAGACGTGGGTGGGCGGGAGGGCGGGCGAGATCGTGGATCCTCAGGCTGGTCGGTGGGCATCCCTCTGTGTCCCCATGCAGCCGGATGGTCACCCACCGGTGTCACTCAGAGAGACGTCTCACTCAAACCCTCCTGCTCTGGAGTTCAGCTGGGGTCAGAGGTGGAGACGAGAGGTTAACTGACTTCATTCAAAAACAAATAGTAGGGAATAAGAGAGATGAAATAGAAAGATTGAAAACTGACCCTTATTACAGAAGCCCATGCCTGTACAGCTACAGAATCTCTGGCATTGAGTACTAGAAGGTCTTCATGAAATTGCTACATCTCCCACCCGATGGCAGTCCTACATGAAATTGCTACATCTCCCACCTGATGGCAGGCCTTCATGAAATTCCTACATCTCCCACCAGATGGCAGGACTGATCTGAGCTGAGTGTCTCCAGTATAGAGAGTAAAGGAGAGGTGAGGAGACACTCACCAGACTGGCTTACTTGGTGATGGCGGAGGGTGATCCAGAGCGGTGGAAGTGGACTATCTGCCACTTGCCGTCACGGCGGTGCCAGATGTGTGTCTCCTCAGACTGGGCGGTGCGCAGCATGCTGTTGGTGTTGATAAACTGTGTGATACGGATGTACGCGATGCAAGCAGCTTCCTCCCCGACCAGGTGGATGTGGCGGTTCAGGATGGTGGTGTGGACAGGTTTACTGTTCTTAGACCACACTGGGGGAGGAGTAGCATACACACAAGACAACAGTCAGTCAATGAATAAGTAATTCTGTAACTGCAGGAGTTTTCACAATGGTTTATGACTAGGTATGCCATATTATCAAATCAATCAAATACAATTTTATTTGTCATGTGCCGAATACAACAGGTTTAGACTTTAGAGTGAAATGCTTACTTACGAGACCATTTCCAACAATTCAGAGTTTAAAAGTAAGACAAATATTTGTTAAATAAAAAGAAAGTAGTGAGACAATTAAAACATCAACGAGGCTATATAATAGGAGTACCAGTACTGAGTCAATGTGCAGGGTATGAGGTAGTAATGAGGCTATATACTAGGAGTACCAGTACTGAGTCAATATGCAGGGTACGAGGTAGTAATGAGGCTATATACTAGGAGTACCAGTACTGAGTCAATGTGCAGGGTACGAGGTAGTAATGAGGCTATATACTAGGAGTACCAGTACAGAGTCAATATGCAGGGTACGAGGTAGTAATGAGGCTATATACTAGGAGTACCAGTACTGAGTCAATGTGCAGGGTACGAGGTAGTAATGAGGCTATATACCAGGAGTACCAGTACTGAGTCAATGTGCAGGGTACGAGGTAGTAATGAGGCTATATACTAGGAGTACCAGTACTGAGTCAATGTGCAGGGTACGAGGTAGTAATGAGGCTATACACTAGGAGTACCAGTACTGAGTCAATGTGCAGGGTACGAGTTAGTAATGAGGCTATATACTAGGAGTACCAGTACTGAGTCAATGTGCAGGGTACGAGGGTAGTAATGAGGCTATATACTAGGAGTACCAGTACTGAGTCAATGTGCAGGGTACGAGGTAGTAATGAGGCTATATACTAGGAGTACCAGTACTGAGTCAATGTGCAGGGTACGAGGTAGTAATGAGGCTATATACTAGGAGTACCAGTACTGAGTCAATGTGCAGTTACGAGGTCGTGAATGAGGCTATATACTAGGAGTACCAGTACTGAGTCAATGTGCAGGGTACGAGGTAGTAATGAGGCTATATACTAGGAGTACCAGTACTGAGTCAATATGCAGGGTACGAGGTAGTAATGAGGCTATATACTAGGAGTACCAGTACTGAGTCAATGTGCAGGGTACGAGGTAGTAATGAGGCTATATACTAGGAGTACCAGTACTGAGTCAATGTGCAGTTACGAGGTCGTAATGAGGCTATATACTAGGAGTACCAGTACTGAGTCAATGTGCAGGGTACGAGGTAGTAATGAGGCTATATACTAGGAGTACCAGTACTGAGTCAATATGCAGGGTACGAGGTAGTAATGAGGCTATATACTAGGAGTACCAGTACTGAGTCAATGTGCAGGGTACGAGGTAGTAATGAGGCTATATACTAGGAGTACCAGTACTGAGTCAATATGCAGGGTACGAGGTAGTAATGAGGCTATATACTAGGAGTACCAGTACTGAGTCAATGTGCAGGGTACGAGGTAGTAATGAGGCTATATACCAGGAGTACCAGTACTGAGTCAATGTGCAGGGTACGAGGGTAGTAATGAGGCTATATACTAGGAGTACCAGTACTGAGTCAATGTGCAGGGTACGAGGTAGTAATGAGGCATATACCAGGAGTACCAGTACTGAGTCAATGTGCAGGGGTACGAGGTAGTAATGAGGCTATATACTAGGAGTACCAGTACTGGAGTCAATGTGCAGGGTACAGAGGTAGTAATGAGGCTATACACTAGGAGTACCAGTACTGAGTCAATGTGCAGAGTACGAGTTAGTAATGAGGCTATATACTAGGAGTACCAGTACTGAGTCAATGTGCAGGGTACGAGGTAGTAATGAGGCTATATACTAGGAGTACCAGTACTGAGTCAATGTGCAAGGTACGAGGTAGTAATGAGGCTATATACTAGGAGTACCAGTACTGAGTCAATGTGCAGGGTACGAGGTAGTAATGAGGCTATATACTAGGAGTACCAGTACTGAGTCAATTGTGCAGTTACGAGGTCGTAATGAGGCTATATACTAGGAGTACCAGTACTGAGTCAATGTGCAGGGTACGAGGTAGTAATGAGGCTATATACTAGGAGTGCCAGTACTGAGTCAATGTACAGGGGTACGAGGTAGTTCAGGTAGTTCAGGTAATACAGTATGTACATATGGGTAGGAGTAAACGTGACTAAGCAATAAGGATATGTAATAAACAAAGTAGCAGCAGTGTGTGTGTATGTGTGTGTGTGTTTGTTTGTGTGTGTGTGTGCGTGTGTGTGTGTTTGTGGCGTCTATGGCGTCTGTACATGTGTTTTGTGTTTGTGTGTGTGTGTGTGTGTGTGTGTGTGTGTGTGTGTGTGTGTGTGTGTGTGTGTGTGTGTGTGTGTGTGTGTGTGTGTGTGTGTGGGTGGGTGGCTGGAGTCTTTGACATATTTTTTAGGGCCTTCATCTGACACCTCCTGGTATAGAGGTCCTGGATAGCAGGGAGCTCAGCCCGAGTGATGTACTGGGCCTTACACTCTGTAGCCTTACGGTCGGATGCCAAGCAGTTCCCATACCAAGAGGTGATGCAGCCAGTCAAGATGGAAAACAAATGGGCCTCAATCATATGAGTGAGCTATACAGAGGTTTTGAGAATGCATCTGGTCTGAACAGATGTCATGATGACTCTTTCCTCTTTCCTGAAATAAGCACTTCTGCTACTAACTTTACTGTAACCTGAGTAAACTCATCTAAAGGAAGAAGATTATTCTGGTGAGGTGTGACATGAATGTAGTGGATCATTACAGTACATACTCACGTGAGTGTGTCTCTGTTTCTGTGCATAACCTTCTGTTGTTTACTTGTTGCATGTGGGAATACTTTTCCTGCAGTATTGTGTATGTTGAAGAAAACAGCTCTGATGTGTCCACCAGAACTATTATTATCAGGGGGATCATTTATCTTCTGCCTGCACAA
The DNA here is from genome assembly GCF_020615455.1 of Coregonus clupeaformis. Lineage (NCBI taxonomy): Eukaryota > Metazoa > Chordata > Actinopteri > Salmoniformes > Salmonidae > Coregonus > Coregonus clupeaformis. The sequence goes on from NW_025533654.1 coordinate 433,855, forward strand.
GAAGGGTGAATTAAGCTTCAGGATTAATATAGAATGATATACATAGCAGCAGAGAATGATGATGCAATATAAATGAAAGACAGGCTTGTTGACAAGACAACTTACTGGCGTGTCAGGAAGAGAACACTTCTTTATGTCACACGTTGCTTGGTGTGAACACCCAACCACAAGTACCTGTTTGCAAAAATAGATGTTGTAATTTATTACACATTGTAAGGTATTCACTACGATGTATACTGCATTTTTCTCAGAAACCTGCTCTTTTAAGTTATCTTATCCGTTTTCCACAGTTTTTTTACTTCATTTTTATGTTATATGTTGTGTTGTGTTTTGTTTCATTCATGTCTAACTCTATGTCTGCAGCTTTCTTGGCCAGGGTCACTTGAAAAAGAGATGTGAATCTCAATTTGACATCTCTGGTTAAAGCTGCAATATGTAACTTTTTAGGGAACCAACAAAATGCACATAGAGATGTGAGTTATAGATCTGTCATTCTCATTGAAAGCAACTCTAAGAAACGGTAGATTGGTTCTATATGAGCTATTTCTATGCTTCCCATTTTTAAGTTCCGTTTTTGCGTCTTTTTCTTTCGGTTTTGTACACCAGCTTCAAATAGCTGAAAATACAATATTCATGGTTATTTAAAATATATTTAACAGCGATATAGATGGTACAATGATTCTCTACACTATATACACTATATACACTATATATATATATATATATATATATATATATATATATGCACTGAGGCTAGGAAACACTATCACCACCGATAAATCTACAATAATCGAGAATTTCAACAAGCATTTTGCTACGGCTGGCCATGCTTTCCACCTGGCTACCACTATCCCGGCTACCAGCTCTGCACCCCCGCTTCTCCTTCACACAAATTCAGACAGCTGATATTCTGGAAAGAGCTGCAAAATCTGGACCCATACAAATCATCTGGGCTAGACAATCTGGACCCTTTCTTTCTAAAACTAGCCACGAAATTGTCGCAAACCCCTATTGCTAGCCTGTTCAACCTCTCTTTCGTAACGTCTGAGATCCCCCAGAGATTGGAAAGCTGCCGCGTCATCCCCCTCTTCAGAGGGGGTGACACTCTAGATCCAAACTGTTACAGACCTATATCCATCCTGCCCCGCCTTTCGAAAGTTTTTGAAAGCCAAGTTAACAAACAGATCACCGACCATTTTGAATCCCACCGTACCTTCTCCGATATGCAATCCGGTTTCCGAGCTGGTCATGGGTGCACCTCAGCCACGCTCAAGGTCCTAAACGATATTATAACCGCGATCGATAATAGACAGTACTGTGCAGCCGTCTTCATCGACCTTGCCAAGGCTTTCGACTCTGTCAACCACAGCATTCTTATTGGCAGACTAAATAGCCTTGGTTTCTCAAATGACTGCCTCGCCTGGTTCACCAACTACTTCTCACATAGAGTTCAATGTGTCAAATTGGAGGGCCTGTTGTCTGGACCTATGGCAGTCTCTAAGGGGGTGCCACAGGGTTCAATTCTTGGGCCGACTCTTTTCTCTGTGTATATCAATGATGTCGCTCTTGCTGCTGGTGACTCTCAGATCCACCTCTACGCAGACGACACCATTTTGCACATCTGGCCCTTCATTGGACACTGTGTTAACAAACCTCCAAAGCGAGTTTCAATGCCATACAACACTCCTTCAGTAGCCTCCAACTGCTCTTAAACACTAGTAAAACTAAATGCATGCTCTTCAATCGAACAATGCTGGCACCTGCCCACCCGACTAGAATCACTACTCTCGATGGGTCTGACCTAGAGTATGTGGACAACTACAAATACCTAGGTGTCTGGTTAGACTGTAAACTCTCCTTCCAGACTCACATTAAGAATCTCCAATCCAAAGTTAAATCTAGAATCGGCTTCCTATTTCGCAACAAAGCCTCCTTCACTCATGCTGCCAAACATGCCCTCGTAAAACTGACTATCCTACCGATCCTTGACTTCGGCGATGTCATTTACAAAATAGCCTCCAACACTCTACTCAGCAAATTGGATGTAGTCTATCACAGTGCCATCTGTTTTGTCACCAAAGCCCCATATACTACCCACCACTGTGACCTGTACGCTCTTGTTGGCTGGTTCTCACTACATATTCGTCGCCAAACCCACTGGCTCCAGGCCATCTATAAATCATTGCTAGGCAAATCCCCGCCTTATCTTAGCTCATTGGTCACCATAGCAACACCCACCCGTAGTATGCGCTCCAGCAGGTACAGTGGGGGAAAAAAGTATTTAGTCAGCCACCAATTGTGCAAGTTCTCCCACTTAAAAATATGAGAGAGGCCTGTAATTTTCATCATAGGTACACGTCAACTATGACAGAAAAATTGAGATTTTTTTTCTCCAGAAAATCACATTGTAGGATTTTTTATGAATTTATTTGCAAATTATGGTGGAAAATAAGTATTTGGTCAATAACAAAAAAGTTTCTCAATACTTTGTATATATACCCTTTGTTGGCAATGACACAGGTCAAACGTTTTCTGTAAGTCTTCACAAGGTTTTCACACACTGTTGCTGGTATTTTGGCCCATTCCTCCATGCAGATCTCCTCTAGAGCAGTGATGTTTTGGGGCTGTCGCTGGGCAACACGGACTTTCAACTCCCTCCAAAGATTTTCTATGGGGTTGAGATCTTGAGACTGGCTAGGCCACTCCAGGACCTTGAAATAATTCTTACGAAGCCACTCCTTCGTTGCCCCGGGCAGTGTGTTTGGGATCATTGTCATGCTGAAAGACCCAGCCACGTTTCATCTTCAATGCCCTTGCTGATGGAAGGAGGTTTTCCCTCAAAATCTCACGATACATGGCCCCATTCATTCTTTCCTTTACACGGATCAGTCGTCCTGGTCCCTTTGCAGAAAAACAGCCCCAAAGCATGATGTTTCCACCCCCATGCTTCACAGTAGGTATGGTGTTCTTTGGATGCAACTCAGCATTCTTTGCCCTCCAAACACGACGAGTTGAGTTTTTACCAAAAAGTTCTATTTTGGTTTCATCTGATCATGTGACATTCTCCCAATCCTCTTCTGGATCATCCAAATGCACTCTGCAAACTTCAGACGGGCCTGGACATGTACTGGCTTAAGCAGGGGGACACGTCTGGCACTGCACACGTCTGGCACTGCAGGATTTGAGTCCCTGGCGGCATAATGTGTTACTGATGGTAGGCTTTGTTACTTTGGTCCCAGCTCTCTGCAGGTCATTCACTAGGTCCCCCCGTGTGGTTCTGGGACTTTTGCTCACCGTTCTTGTGATCATTTTGACCCCACGGGGTGAGATCTTGCGTGGAGCCCCAGATCGAGGGAGATTATCAGTGGTCTTGTATGTCATCCATTTCCTAATAATTGCTCCCACAGTTGATTTCTTCAAACCAAGCTGCTTACCTATTGCAGATTCAGTGTTCCCAGCCTGGTGCAGGTCTACAATTTTGTTTCTGGTGTCCTTTGACAGCTCTTTGGTCTTGGCCATAGTGGAGTTTGGAGTGTGACTGTTTGAGGTTGTGGACAGGTGTCTTTTATACTGATAACATGTTCAAACAGGTGCCATTAATACAGGTAACGAGTGGAGGACAGAGGAGCCTCTTAAAGAAGAAGTTACAGGTCTGTGAGAGCCAGAAATCTTGCTTGTTTGTAGGTGACCAAATACTTATTTTCCACTATAAATTGCAAATAAATTCATAAAAAATCCTACAATGTGATTTTCTGGATTATTTTTCTCAATTTGTCTGTCATAGTTGACGTGGAGCTATGATGAAAATTACAGGCCTCTCTCATCTTATTAAGTGGGAGAATTTGCACAATTGGTGGCTGACTAAATACTTTTTTCCCCCACTGTATATCTCACTGGTCATCCCCAAAGCCAACACCTCCTTTGGCCGCCATTCCTTCCAGTTCTCTGATGCAAATGACTGGAACGAATTACAAAAATCTCTGAAGCTGGAGACTCTTATCTCCCTCACTAAATTTAAGCATTAGTTGTCAGAGCACCTTACCGATCACTGCACCTGTACACAGCCCATCTGAAATTAGCCCACCCAACTACCTCATCCCCATATTGTTATTTATTTTGCTCATTTGCACCCCAGTATCTCTATTTCCACATCATCTCTTGCAAATCTATCATTCCAATGTTAATACTAATTGTAATTATTTTGCACTATAGCCTATTTATTACCTTACCTCCATAATTTACTACATTTGCACACACTGTATATATATTTTCTGTGGTATTTTTGACTTTATGTTTTGTTTTACCCCATATATAACTCTGTGTTGTTGTTTTTATCGCTACTGCTTTGCTTTATCTTGGCCAGGTCGTAGTTGTAAATGAGAACTTGTTCTCAACTCAACTTACCTGGTTAAATTAAGGTGAAATAAAAATAAATAAATAAACATTGACTCAGTACTGGTACTCCTAGTATATAGCCTCATTACTACCCCGTACCCTGCACATTGACTCAGTACTGGTACTCCTAGTACGTAGCCTCATTACTACCTCGTACCCTGCACATTGACTCAGTACTGGTACTCCTAGTATATAGCCTCATTACTACCTCGTACCCTGCACATTGACTCAGTACTGGTACTCCTGGTATATAGCCTCATTACTACCTCGTGCCCTGCACATTGACTCAGTACTGGTACTCCTGGTATATAGCCTCATTACTACCTCGTACCCTGCACAGTGACTCAGTACTGGTACTCCTAGTATATAGCCTCATTACTACCTCGTACCCTGCACATTGACTCAGTACTGGTACTCTAGTATATAGCCTCATTACACACTCGTACCCTGCACATTGACATAGTACTGGTACTCCTGGTATATAGCCTCATTACTACCTCGTACCCTGCACATTGACTCAGTGCTGGTACTCCTGGTATATAGCCTCATTACTACCTCGTACTCCCTGCACATTGACTCAGTACTGGTACTCCTAGTATATAGCCTCATTACTACCTCGTACCCTGCACATTGACTCAGTACTGGTACTCCTAGTATATAGCCTCATTACTACCTCGTACCCTGCACATTGACTCGAGTACTGGTACTCCTAGTATATAGCCTCATTACTACCCGTACCCTGCACATTGACTCAGTACTGGTACTCCTGGTATATAGCCTCATTACTACCTGCGTACCCTGTACATTGACTCAGTACTGGTACTCCTAGTATATAGCCTCATTATTACCTCGTACCCTGCACATTGACTCAGTACTGGTACTCCTAGTATATAGCCTCATTACTACCTACGACCTGCACATTGACTCAGTACTGGTACTCCTAGTATATAGTCTCAGTACTACCCTCGTACCCTGCACATTGACTCAGTACTGGTACTCCTAGTATATAGTCTCATTACTACCTCGTACCCTGCACATTGACTCAGTACTGGTACTCCTAGTATATAGCCTCATTACTACCTCGATTACCCTGCCCATTGACTGAGTACTGGTACTCCTAGTATATAGCCTCATTACTACCTTGTACCCTGTACATTGACTCAGTACTGGTACTCCTAGTATATAGCTTCATTACTACCTCGTACCCTGCACATTGACTCAGTACTGGTACTCCTGGTATATAGCCTCATTACTACCTTGTAACCTGCACATTGACTCAGTACTGGTACTCCTAGTATATAGCCTCATTACTACCTCGTACCCTGCACATTGACTCAGTACTGGTACTCCTAGTATATAGCCTCATTACTACCTCGTACCCTGCACATTGACTCAGTACTGGTACTCCTAGTATATAGCCTCATTACTACCTTGTACCCTGCACATTGACTCAGTACTGGTACTCCTAGTATATAGCCTCATTACTACCTCGTACCCTGCACATTGACCCAGTACTGGTACTCCTAGTATATAGCCTCATTACTACCTCGTACCCTGCACATTGACTCAGTACTGGTACTCCTAGTATATAGCCTCATTACGACCTCGTACCCTGCACATTGACTCAGTACTGGTACTCCTGGTATATAGCCTCATTACTGCCTCGTCACCCTGCACATTGACTCAGTACTGGTACTCCTGGTATATAGCCTCATTACTGCCTCGTACCCTGCACAGTGACTCAGTACTGGTACTCCTGGTATATAGCCTCATTACTACATCGTACCCTGCACAGTGACTCCAGTACTGGTAATCTCTAGTATATAGCCTCATTACTACCTCGTACCCTGCACATTGACTCAGTACTGATACTCCTAGTATATAGCCTCATTACTACCTGTACCCTGCACATTGACTCAGTACTGGTACTCCTAGTATATAGCCTCATTACTACCTCGTACCCTGCACATTGACTCAGTACTGGTACTCCTAGTATATAAGCCTCATTACTACCTCGTACCCTGCACATTGACTCAGTACTGATACTCCTAGTATATAGCCTCATTACTACCTCGTACCCTGCACATTGAGTCAGTACTGGTACTCCTAGTATATAGCCTCATTACTACCTCGTACCCTGCACATTGACTCAGTACTGGTACTCCTATTACTCCTACCATTCTGTTGTATTTTTGACTTTATGTTTTGTTTTACCCCATATATAACTCTGTGTTGTTGTTTTTATCGCACTGCTTTGCTTTATCTTGGCCATGTCGCAGTTGTAAATGAGAACTTGTTCTCAACTGGCTTACCTGGTTAAATAAAGGTTAAATAAAAAAATATAAAAAAATGCTTGTTTTGGCACAAACTGAAATTAGGCTAACCATTAGAATTTTAGCGTCCAGTAAATGACGGTGCAATTTCTGCATAGTGCATCTTTAAATAAAGGATTTTTAAAAAGCTGATCGCTGTAACGGCAATACATTAGCAATATAAGTTAATGAAACTCACTTACCAAAGTTGACTATTCCTCGAACTAAATGGATGACAAATGCTCTAGATGTATTTTAGAAATGATATGATCTCCACCTATCTATCATAAGTCCTCTCCTCTACAATATGAATACACTTTGAACTACAGTTTGTGATGTTAGTTTGACACACCTTTCATTTATAGCTTCCAGACAACAACCGAAAGGTCAATAATTAGACTCATAGTACAAGCACATGTTTCTTTTTCTTCTGGGGGATGGATCAGCTTAATATTGCAGATAGAATGTATCTTCTATCAATGTAATTGTCTGCATCTGTCACGATCGCTGACAGATGCGGACCAAGGCGCAGCGTGATAGGCGTACATACTTTTATTAAGTGTACACAACACGAACAAAAACAACAAACGATACGTGAAGTCCTAGGTAATACAACAAACCATACGGAACAAGATCCCACAATAAACTGTGCCAAACAGGCTGCCTAAGTATGGTCCCCAATCAGAGACAACGAGCCACAGCTGTCTCTGATTGGGAACCACCCTGGCCAACATATAAATAAACGATCTAGAATGAAACACATAGAAAACAAAACAATAAACCTACACACCCTGGCTCAACATTAAAGAGTCCCCAGAGCCAGGGCGTGACAGTACCCCCCCAAAGGCGCGGGTAGGTGGGCATTCCGCCTCGGAGGCTATCTGCAAGGTTAGCTCCAGGTAAATATTGCAATCCTTTAGCCATTCCTGGACCTGTGTCCAAAAACAAGCTACAAATGGACAGAACCAAAACAAATGATCTAATGATTCTGTCTCTTCACAGCAAAATCTGCAGAGCTGGGAAGATTGTATCCCCCATATAAATAACATTCTATTGGTAGCAATAATTTTATATAATAATTTAAATTGAAAGATTCTAATTTTGAATCCAGTGTCGTTTTGAGTGTCAGTTCATAAACACTATGCCATGGGATCGGTGCGTCAAAAATCTCTTCCCAACTATTTTGCAATCTATATGGGACGGCTGTCAATCCTTTGGTCCTTAAGTGAAACTGATATACTTTTTTATTTATCACAGTTTTCCTTAACCAATTATGTTCTTTAATGCAAGGCCGACAGACAAGTTCCTTACTTTCTCCCCCTTCCACTTTCCTCTTCCACTTTTGCGGTAAGGCTGCAATTATTTGGTTGTAATATTGGGTAGAGCAGACATTTCCATATGTTTTTGTAAGCTGTATGTGCGACATAACTCCACCAGTCCTACTGATGATATCATTTACGAAGATTATACCTTTTTTAAACATTCTGTCAAAAAATAAAGGTTTTTGTCAATTAGTATATTTGAATTTAACCACAATATTTGTTGCATTATTTGTTCTGTCGTTTCTGGAGGATTAAATTGAAATTGCAACCAACTTTCTATGGCTTGTTTTTAAGTATTTGTTTGTATGATGTCACTTTAGTTTTATGCAAAGTAAGTACACTGTATGTTCAATCATTTTATATAGTAAAACCTGCAAAAGAGTGAATGTAAAACCAGGGAAAAAGCACTACCCTCATCAGTGCCCCCCAAAAACCACACAACCCTTCCCCTATTTTTGACCACCCCCACTAAACCTACATGGATGCTAGTAGCAATGGACCAAAATATCACACACAGAGCAGTATATACATAACAGTGGGCTAGCACGCTAAGCTAGGCCATGGGCTAGTAGTAGCAGAGAGTATACACAAGGAAGGATAGCATGCTAGGCTAGCAGACCAGAGGCTGTGGGTAGTAGAACATATTATAAACAATTGGGCCTATCACGCTAGGATAGTAGGCCAGGGTTAGTAGGCCTCAGGCTTTAGGCCAGAGCTGTGTAAACCCCATGTGCAGTACAGGTAGCCGCTAGTGGGGCTAAGGGTTAGCGGTAGCATGTTAGAATGCTAATATGTAAACTAGCAGACATTTTGGATGTGGCTAGCAAGTGACAGGGGCATGATGATGTCATAGGCTGGCCATTCTGGGTGAGGTTGAACAATGACTGGCTGGCAGCCATCTTGACCCAGAGTAACTAATGGGGAGAGATTTTACCTCATGGTCTGAATAGCTAAGACACACATAAATGATGCCATGATGTCCAGATAAACAGGAGTAAGTAAAATGGGTAGTACCCAGGCATGAATTACTACCATATATACAGTGAAATAAGTATGTATAAGCATCTACTAACATAGTATTAAGAACCTATGACATTTACAGATTAACTATACATCAACTGAACTCTGAGGTACTGTAACGCATGAAAAATAAATTGCACCTTTATAATAAAGCATTGCATGCATATCATGGCATTCTCGTAGAGGCAAAGAGAAGGAGAGGAAAAGCCTTTACAGAAGTTGTACACATGGGGAAGGTTTTTAGTAGCCTAGGGTAATTCTACTTCATTTTACATGACTGGAGACTGGCAGAATATTTTGAATACCGCACAAATGATCGAAACAGGCTGCTTTGACACTGAGAATCTGAGATCAATGAAAACGACCTTGTCTTGAATCCATTAATAGCCTAGGACTAGGTGTGTGGAGACACGCATTGTGCAAAATGAGCGGGGCCGGACTACCGCATTTCAAGTCCCATTTCCTCTGAGAAAATGTAGCAGTTTTAAGCAAGTTTCCTGCTGTTCTACACATTTTGCTATCATGTGCTAACAATGTTGGCTCAATAGGCCTATTTGGAAGTTGATAACATATGTTGGTAGCCTACAGCAGACTGACTAGAGTCTTCTCTCTTTTCAGCCATCTCATGGGCCATCTCATGGGGCACACACTGGTTTAATCAACGTTGTTTCAACCAAGGTGGAATATACATTGAATTGACGTCTGTGTCTAGTGGGTTGCTTTCCAACCTACTTGTAGAGAAACACCAAGGCCATCCTCCTCTCTTTCATGTTGAGGAAACGTTCTATAACTCTGTCATACAGTACACGTTCTTATGTTTTGTTGTCCTAGGTCACCTGGCTAAAAGGCTTGCTCGCTAGCCTAACTTCCATTCATAGGGCAACGTTAGCTAGTTAACATTAGCCTTCTACATCTAGCTACGTACTGAACTTCCATCCTCTCAGACCAGGGGGCACAACATTTTATGAATTAATGGTTGGATCAGAATCGCCGTTATAATCTTTTGTAGTTGTATTCATTATGGATCCCCATTAGCTGTTGCCAAGGCAGCAGCTACTCTTCCTGGGTCCAGCAACATTAAGGCAGTTATACATTTTAAAAACATTACAATACATTTAGAACAGATTTCACAACAAGTGTGTGCCCTCAGGCCTCTCTCTACTCTACTACCACATATCTATAACACAAAATCCATGTGTACGTGTGTATAGTGCATATGTTATCGTGTGTTTGTATGCATGTGTCTATGTTTGTGTTGCTTCACAGTCCCTGCTGTTCCATAAGGTGTATTTTTATCTGTTTTTTTAATCTAATTTTACTGCTGTCATGAGTTACTTGATGTGGAATAGAGTTCCATGTAGTCATGGCTCTATGTAGTACTGTATGAAAAGTGTATGCACTAACTGTAAGTCGCTCTGGATAAGAGCGTCTGTTAAATTACTAAAATGTAAAATGTACAAATGTACTGTGCGCCTCCCATAGTCTGTTCTTGACTTGGGGACTGTGAATCCCTCTTTCTGGCACCTGACCACACGACCACTATGACCTGCTACCACTATGACCTGCCTTGTTGATATTGCTGTTAAGAATGCAGAGCAGCGCTTTATTATAGACAGACTTCTCCCCATCCTAGCTACTGTTGTATCAATATGTTTTGACCATGACAGTTTACAATCCAGGGGTTACTCCAAGCAATTTAGTCTCCCTCAACTTGCTCAATTTCCACATTATTCATTACAAGATTTAGTTTAGGTACAGGGTTTAGTAAAGGATTTGTCCCAAATACAAAGCTTTTAGTTTTTGAAATATTTTGTTGGAGAGGCTTCCATTAAAGAACACCCTCTGTGTTCTGTTAGACAGGAAACTCTTCATCCACAATATAGCAGGGGGGTGTGAAGCCAGAACACATACAGTTTTTCCAGCAACAGACTATGATCGATAATGTCAAAGGCCACACTAAAGTCTAACACAACAGCCCCACAATCTTTTTATAATCAATTTCTCTCAGCCAATCATCAGTCATTTGTGTAAGTGCTGTGCTTGTTGAATGTCCTTCCATATAAGCGTGCTGAAAGTCTGTTGTCAATTTGTTGAAAGTGAAATAGCATTTTATCTGATCAAACACAATTTTTCCCAAACGTTTACTAAGGGTTGGTAACAGGCTGATTTGTTGGCTATTTGAGCCATTTAAGGGGGCTTTACTATTCTTAGGTAGGGAAATAACTTTTGCTTCCCTCCAGTCCTGAGGGCACACACTTTCTAGTAGGCTTAAATTGAAGATATGGCAAATAGGAGTGGCAATATCGGTCCCACTATTATCCTCAGTATTTTTCCATCCAAGTTGTCAGACCCCGGTGGCTTGTCATTGTTGATCGACAATGACACATTTTTCACCTCTTCCACACTTACTTTACGGAATTCAAAATTACAATGCTTGTCTTTCATAATTTGGTCAGATATACTTGGATGTGAAGTGTCAGCGTTTGTTGCTGGCATGTCATGCCTAGGTTAATCATTGGCCAGTACGCAGAATGAAGTAAATCCCTATCTCCATCCATGGCTAATTTAGGATAGTGCCAACAAAAGGGCACTTGGTAAGTGGGAGGACAAAGGGGCAGGTGCTTGGGCACAGGTAGGACCCATATCTGTGCACATGCCTATCTCTCTGCAACACTAAGCTCAACTAAAGAAAAAGGCAGGAAAGGGGCCTGTTACCCCACCAGATAGGGCCTGTGATTGGCTGACCCCTGTCAGTTGAGTTGATCAGCAGAGTTGCCCCTAGCATCGGAATGTTCCAGGAGCAAGGGTGTGAAAGTTGGGGGGCAGAGTAGCTGTAAACAATGGAAATTCCATCCCCCCCCATTACCTCTGCTCTCTGCTAGTGGAAAGTGTCTCATAGCTAGTGTCTTTGAATGGAGGCTAAGAGAGGGGATTTTCTACAGTAACTGACTAATAAATGTCAATTGGTATTCACAGAACATTTTCAACGATTAACATTTTTTTTGCGATTTCCTTTTTGGATCCTACCATAGCTGAGCTCATGTTCAATACAATAGATTTCATTATAATCTTTGTAATATAATGTCTTACCTTGTGCTGCTGCTTTGGCCAACAGAACTAAAATTACCAAGGGGATCATTTATTTTCTGCCTGCACAAGAAGAGTGAATTAAGCTACAGGATTAATGTAAAAATGTATACATTGCATTTTATGATGCACTATAAATGAAAGACAGGCTTGTTGACAAGACAACTTACTGTCGTGTCAGGTAGAGAACACTTCTTTATGTCACACGTTGCTTGGTGTGAACACCCAACCACAAGTACCTGTTTGCAAAAACAGAAGTTGTAACTTATTACACATTGTGAGTTATCATTCACTACCATTTTCCTTCATGTAGTTTGATGAGAACAAGGGATTTTTGGACCAGCTGTAAGTGTCAGCAGCACTGAAGCAGGAAGAGGAATAGTAATACTGTAATATCTAATATCTGAAATAGCAATACATTAGCAATATAATTGTATGATTTCAGAAAAAACGATCGTCTTCCTCAATTATCTGTTGTGGGTCATCACATTCAATCATCTTATTATTACACAGATACATTTTCACAGGGAGACATTGACTGGTTCAAAAGGACTGATTCAATTAAATATTGTGCACTTTGAAGTTTCACATTCAAACTGCCCAATACTTTACATTGATGGTGCTCTCTGATGTGTCACCGGGGGTCCTCACACCTCCATAACAGATCATACAAAAGTCATTACATTGTCGAGTAAACATCTTAAAAATATGATTTAACCCATTGTCTTAAAAAGTTAAATTTTGTCAACTTAACTTGATTTCTTGAGTTTCCACAACTTTGTTTCATACATACAACTAAAAACAGTTTTGTCTTATCTTTTATTCTCTTACCAATATAATTGTTTTGAATTATCACTGCAACAATATATGTAAGAAATCACACATGAACAGCTCTAAATACTTTAAACAATGTAAAAGATGTACAAGCCTTTATTTCTTTACAGCCCCTCATTAACAATATATTATATAACAATTGTAAATGAGTATTTGAACACAAATAAAGATTGGTACAACAACATGGATGCCTCAAAAGAAAGAAAGCATTACATTTACAGTATGATATTGCAGCTCAGTTTCAAAGGAAATGTTCACATGCTTTCTCTCTAGCAGTAGAGCTAAGTTCTGACTTGCCAGCACTCTAGAGAGGATCCATTCAAACATTGAAATACAGATCAATTGATAGCATGGTTAAGGAAAAGTTTAAATACTTTAAATTTGTTATACCATTGTACAATAAGCAATTCAAAATGAGATTATTATTCATGTTAACAAACTCAAAACTACATGCAGTGCATCTTCTTTGCATTCGTTGCACGATGCATGATGTCATCTTGTTGTGTTGATTTGGCACTAGTCTTTAAGTTTGATGGTCTGTCTGATGTACTCAATCAGTGCATCCACATAATGTTCAGTCAACCCTTGTCTTATATCTGCTTTATAAAGCTACATGTGGATAAAATGTCTACCCTTGAGTCTATGGGCTGGCTGCCACATCCGGGTTCACAGCCATTTTGATCTGTCCATACTCCACCATCTCTGTGGCTGGGGGCCTCTGCTTCCTTGCTGGATTTCTTTGCTTGCCTATTTTCACAACAGTGTATACAACACCCTCATCACCGTTTTCTGAAAAATGAAAGGAAAGCTGTTGTACAATCTGGACATGAAACAAAATGTCATGTTTATTCCACATTTCAAATGTACGTTCTGGACGAGAAACGAAATTACTTTTTACATTTTACCTGAAGTATCAAATCTGGATCGTGGTTTCTTGCATAGATGGTTAATACCGACAAACAGTGCAAGAAGTAATGTGAGAGTTCCAACAGTCAGAGCCACTGGCACAGCTACAAAAGGAAACTGGGAAGAGACAACTAGAAAGAAAACATCAGTACACAACACTTGTTGACCATGCAAATGAAACAGAGTTGTACTCTTAATTCAAAAAGTGGGAATTAAGTCAACTGTCCTGAGATTACCTGGGCAGGCCAAGGGGAGATCAATAGTAGAGTTGCTGCTGCTAACTTTATTCTGAACCATACAGGTCAGGGTTCCTGTCACATCACTCTTCAACGTGATGACACTGTTCTGGTAGTGGTCATAGGCTACACTCCTGGTCAGATTCTGGCTGTTCAGGGTCCAGCTGTACTGAAGACCATCTCCCTCTGAAGAGCATGTGACCACGGTCTCTCCATGAGGCAGACAGAGGTGAGACAACACTGGCTCTGACACCGGGGCTGACAGACACAAACACAAGAGATGCCTCAAATACCCTACCTCTGATTCATGCAAACACAATATATTAATTAAGCATTATATTCTCTATGTCATAACAATGTTCTCTCTGTGTTGTACTACTGCTACTACTGATGATCTATGAAGTATTTAGGCCTAACTAAAAAACAAAAAGGTTTTGTACCTTGTGTTCTCCGTAGCATGTTGACTGTGCGCAACATTGTTCCCTCTGAATTATATATTTTCAATTGGTAATCTCCAGAGTCGTCCTCTATAACTCTGTCCATTCTGAATGTTCCATTCTTAAAGATCTCAGAGCGATTCACATATTCAAGATACAATTTAAATCTCAATTTTTCTCCAGTTTTGAAGAGCAGAATATGTTTATCACCTTTCCTCAAAGTTATTTCTTCATTGATACTGTCTGCAGGCAGGTGTAAGGACAAAAATTCTCCCAAAGCCCCATAGCATTGATGAGTTCCATTCTCATGAGAGAGATTACAGGCCGCGGCATTAACTGTGGAGCAATGATTTTATGTCAGTATGTTATGGTATGGGGACAAGCTTAGTGTTAGGACATAGACAAACACACTATTCAGGATACACTTCCACACTCCATTCACCCAGGGGACAGCAGCAACCTTGTCCAGGTGTTGAGCCTGGTTGATAAGCACATCAGGTGCTGCCAATTAAGGTGATCGTCAGTCAGTGTCCAAGCTTGCAGAGCCGTGTGGCTGCTAGTTTTGTTTAGTGGCCATGAAGCCTTTAGTTTGGTTTTGAGTCTGTAGTTTGGGCATACCTGTTTGTAGTTTCTGTTTTGTATATACATTTTTTCGTCACCATCTGAACAACTAATAATCTGCTTGAACTGGCCGACCAATAGGTGAAGACGGAGCTGGCCCTGAACTCGGTAAATTGATGTCTCCTGGGCAAATATGCATCCAACATGGTCCTTAAACGCTCATTTCTAATGTAAATGCACACATTCATTCAGGTTACAGACCAGTAAACTAGGCCTAAGACTCCTAGATGTTTATTTATTTTAATTTTTTAGGGGTTAGATCAAATGTAATATTGCAGATAGATTGTAGTTTCCATCAATGTAATTGTCTGTATAATTTCCAATATATGTTGTTTTTGAAAAAATATATAAATATATACACTACCGGTCAAAAGTTTTAGAACACCTACTCATTCAAAGGTTTTTCTTAATTTTTTACTATTTTCTACATTGTAGAATAATAGTGAAGACATAAAAACTATGAAATAACACATATGGAATCACGCAGTAACCAAAAAAGTGTTAAACAAATCAAAATCTATTTTAGATTTTAGATTCTTCAAATAGCCACCCTTTGCCTTGATGACAGCTTTGCACACTCTTGGCATTCTCTTAACCAGCTTCACTTGGAATGCTTTTCCAACAGTCTTGAAGGAGTTCCCACATATGATGAGCACTTGTTGGCTGCTTTTCCTTCAGTCTGCGGTCCGACTCATCCCAAACCATCTCAATTGGGTTGAGGTCGGGGGATTGTGGAGACCAGGGGCCTCATGTATCAATCTTGCGTACGCACGAAAACACGGCGTACGCCAGCTTTCACGTTCACGGTCAGATGTACTAACAGTGAAATTAACGTAAGAATGTGCGTTCTTCCACGTAAACTTCAGGCCTGGCGTACGTACATTTTTGTGATGTTTGTCCGTTGGCGACTCATAGAGGCAATAAAGTGAAGTGGCAAACATTACACTACGAACTGTTCTATCGCACCTGCCAGATATTGCTTATAATTTGTAATTGATAAATGATTTGCCATATTATTGTCACACGAGTCTTAGTAGAATATTCTATTAATTATGCAATTAAGTAAGAACATATATAAAGGATGTGAAAATTGATACAACCCGTCTAGCAATGGCAGCTTTGGCTTTATTAGATAACATTTTCAATGGACAAATCCGGAGAGAACGAGTTTTTAGGGACCACGGTGATTTTCTGGCCCACGACGATGACTGGCTCATCAGCCGTTTCAGATTTCCAAGGGCTATACTCTTGGAGCTCTGCGCTGAGTTGGGTCCGAATTTGGAAAGAGAGACAGTGAGGAGCCACGCATTACCCGTTCCTTTACAGGTGCTTACTACACTTGGTTTCCTAGCAACCGGTTCTTTCCAAAGAGAACTGGCAGACCGCTCAGGAATAAGCCAGTCGTGTTTGAGCCGTGCAATGCCACCTGTATGGGACGGCATCATCCGCTTGTCTACCAGGTATATAACGTTCCCATACGATGCAGGTGACCAGCCAAACATCAAAGCGCAATTTGCAGCGATAGCCGGTTTTCCTAATGTAATCGGAGCGATCGACTGCACACATATTGCTATAAAGGCGCCATCTGAAGACGAATTTGCATATGTGAATCGGAAACATTTCCATTCAATAAATGTGCAGATTATATGTGATGCACAAATGCGCCTAACAAATATTGTGGCAAGGTGGCCTGGGTCAACCCATGATTCATATATCCTTACAAACAGCATGGTTGGGATGAGACTCCAAGCTGGCAGGGTGCGCGATGGGTGGCTACTTGGTAAGTTATGCATTTAAATGTATGGTTCTATCTAAAAGTAAAATGCTTGTGTCTGTAATTATTATTACTGCCCATCAGGAGACAGTGGTTATCCACTAAAGACGTGGCTGTTAACCCCCCTCACCAACCCACAAACTGACCGAGAGCGCAGATACAATGATGCCCATTTCCGCACCCGGTCAGTTGTGGAGCGGGCGATTGGGCAGCTGAAATGTCGGTGGCGCTGCCTTGACAGGACCGGGGGGATGCTGTTATACCGCCCTGACAAGGTTTGCCGCATCATACTGGCCTGTGGAGTGCTGCACAATGTCGCGCACAGGCATGGCATACCCCTTGGTGAGGTGGGGGCACCGCCAGATGACCCTGACCCAGGACCAGTATATGTGCAGCACAATCAACAAGCCATTCAGGCCCGTCAACGTGTAATTGCGACAATATAAATGGTACTCAGACACAAAGTTCATTTTTTGACCAATTCTTTTAATGAATGGCTTATTTCTGTGAGTGCGTCAGTGACATTTTTAAGGTGACTGTTCATTTCTTCAATGGCCCTAACAATTTGTTGTTGTGACTCCAGAACAGCATGCGTCAAGACACGGCCAGATGGACGGGCTTCAGCACTGGGGGGAACATTAGAGACACGGGAGACGCTGGACTGAATGGGCTCTGGCTGCTCAGGTGGTGCGGACTCTAAGTGCGTGCCAGTGGACGTTCCTGCGGTTCCTAAGTCCAATTAAACACAGGCACATCTTAACAGTAATTTGAGTCTGTTCCTTATTAATGGGTACACGCATTTGCAATAAAAGCAGTGGATATGTGAAATCTCTGGTGTACCTTTTGCTATATTGCATGCATTTTAAAATTAAACGGTGGCTGGCTATGTATATCAAAGTTAAGGAAATAAATCTGAGTCACCTTGCTGGCAGTCCTGTAGTATATCCGAGTCTCCTACATCAGCGGATACGATTCCAGAGATTAACGTGTCTCCTACAATAGAGGCAACTCTCTGATCAAAGGGTGCAAGTTCATCGGTCCCTGTACCACCGCCTGTTCTGCCCACACTTTGTCGGTGCGCAGCAGTTCTCCGCTTAACTTCCACCTTTATGTCTGACCATTTCTTCTTCAGTTCATTTACGGTGCGTCTCTCAGATCCCACCGCGTTGACGGCATCAGACAAACTCGCCCACTCTTTTTTCTTTCTTTTGTTATTAATTCCAGAGGACAGATTTCCAAATAAAATATTTTTTCTTGTTTCTACCTCTGATAGTAGCACCTCTAATTCGTTTTCAGTGAAATTTCGTTTCTTGCTTGCTTTAGCCATGTTCTTGCAGGTTTCTTTTGCCAAATTGGACTAATTACCATATTTAAATTGATTTAATTGAGGGAGGAGACAGGGTGTGGTGTGGTGCTCGTGCATGTGCGCTCATTTTCGCGTTGATTGGGATGTACAAAGAGAATGTATGTGGAATGATGCGTACGCAGAGATTCATACATCAGATTTTTTTGGTGCGTACGCACATTTATGGCTTTGTCCGTACGCAATGTTTTAGTATGAATTCAACGCAAGTCTTTGTACATGAGGCCCCAGGTCATCTGATGCAGCACTCCATCACTCTCCTTCTTGGTCAAATAGCCCTTACACAGCCTGGAGGAGTGTTGGGTCATTGTCCTGTTGAAAAACATATGATAGTCCCACTAATCCCAAGGGCTGCAGAATCGGGTAGCATGCTGGTTAAGTGGCTTGAATTTAAAAAAAATCACAGACAGTGTCACCAGCAAAGCACCCCCACACCATAACACCTCCTCCTCCATGCTTTACGGTGGGAACTACACATACAGAGATCATCCGTTCACCCACACGTGTCTCACAAAGACACAGTGGTTTGAACAAAAAATCTCAAATTTGGACTCCAGACCAAAGGACACATTTCCACCGGGCTAATGTCCATTGCTTGTGTTTCTTGGCCCAAGCAAGTCTCTTCTTCTTATCGGTGTCCTTTAGTAGTGGTTTCTTTGCAGCAATTAGACCATGGCCTGATTCCTACAGTCTCCTCTGAGCAGTTGATGTTGAGATGTGTCTGTTACTTGAACTCTGTGAAGCATTTATTTGGGCTGCAATTTCTGAGGCTGGTAACTCTAATGAACTAATCCTGCTGCAGCGGTAACGCTGGGTCTTCTATTCCTGTGGCGGTCCTCATGAGAGCCAGTTTCATCATAGCGCTTGGTGGTTTTTGCGACTGCAGTTGAAGAAACGTTCAAAGTTCTTGAAATGTTCCGTATTGACTAACCTTCATGTCTTAAAGTAATGATGGACTGTCGTTTCTCTTTGTTTATTTGAGCTGTTCTTGCCATAATATGTCATCAAGGCAAAGGGTGGCTATTTGAAGAATCTCAAATATAAAATATATTTTGATTTGTTTAACACTTTTTTGGTTACTACATGATTCCATATGTGTTATTTCATAGTTTTGATGTCTTCACTATTATTCTACAATGTAGTAATCTGAATAAAGGGAAAAAGGCCATTCTTGAACATGGGGTGAAACATTTGTACTAATCTGCTAGAGAACCAGTTTGGATTTTAGTATAACCTTTGTATGACTGAAGCCTTTAGTGAGAGGTCTAATGCTTTAATATTTAATAATTTCTGCCCTCCAAATTCGTATTTATTATATAAAAATAAAAAAAGTTTACTTTTTCGTAATATTTTTTTTATTGAATATTAAAACAAACTTGAAGTGAAGCCGCTCAACATCTACATCACATTAGTCATCTAACAGAATCCCTTCCAGAGCGACCCACAGAAGCAACCAGGGCCAACGCCCTGCTCAATGGCACGTCGACAGATCTCCCACAAGGTCAAAAACGGGGACCCGAACCAGCAACCTATCAGCAACCGGCCCAAGCTTCCAACCACCAGGCCACCAGCCCTCCAAGATCCACCCCCACAGTTCCCCAAGAGCTGCACCTCAACCTTCCATTTTTGGGGTAATGCAGTAATCAATTGGTTGTAATCTTGGATTGAGCAGACCTTCCCATGCAATTCTGATAATTCCATGAAAGACATAACTCTACCATTCCAATTTACAATATCATTTAAAAAACAAAATAACTATTTTCAAGGGGATGGAATTGAAATTGTAGCCAGCTCTGCAATGCTTGTTTGAAAAAGAGAGATACTTAAAAAAATGTTTCATTTTCAATTAATCGAAAGTAAAACTTTCGTATAAGTGAAGTTTTTAGAGAGAGGTTTAGTGCTTTTATATTTAATAATCTCAACCCACCCAGTTCATATTCATTATATAGATAGGCACGCTTTATCTTGTCTGGTTTAGCATCCCAGATAAAGCGAAATATTTCTTGCTCATATGATTTGAAAAACAAATCATCAGGAGTAGGCAGCGCCATAAGTAAGTGAGGAAACTGAGATATGACAAAGGAGTTAATCAGGGCAATTTGTCCTTAAATAGACAGGTATTTACCTCTCCATGGTTGCAGGATATTGTCTATTTTTACATGTTTTCTATTGAAATTCATTGTGGAGAGCTCATTTATATATTTTGTGATATGAATACCAAGTATGTCTACTTCACCGTCACCCCATTTAATAGGTAAACTGCAGAGTAATGTAAAAGTTGTATTTTTTAAAGATCCAATACGTAATATTGTACACTTATCATAATTAGGTTTTAGTCCAGAAAAGTTATCTAGATCTTCAATGAGACATTGCAAGGATCTAGCTTGTGGACTTAATATAAAACATGACTCATCGGCATACATGGACACCTTTGTTTTTAAGCCTTGGGATTTCTAATTTACTAATGTTGTTATTTGATCTGATTTTAATAGCTAACATTTCGATGGCCATAATAAATAGATATGCCGATAGAGGACAACCTTGTTTTACTCCTCTTGACAGTTTAATACTTTCTGAGAAGTAGGCATTATTTACTATTTTACACCTAGGGTTACTATACATAACTTTAACCGATTGTATAAGAGATTCTCCAAAAATATATAAATATATAAATAAATTCCAGTCGTACTTTAACAAAATAATTTTCAAATTCAGGTATGAATACCAGGCCTGGTTTCTCAGATTGTTCATGGTGTTCTATTGTTTCCATTATTTGTCTTATATTATCTCCATGTAAAATAACCTGTCTGATTAAGATGAATAATATCAGACAATACCTTTTTAATTCTATGTGCTATGCATGAGAATTTTGCCTCCAAACTGAAGTGTAAGGGGCCTCCATGTTTTTAAATGGACTGGATGTTTATATTTACCACTTACAGTGGGGGGGGAAAGTATTTAGTCAGCCACCAATTGTGCACATTCTCCCACTTAAAAAGATGAGAGAGGCCTGTAATTTTCATCATAGGTACACGTCAACTATGACAGACAAATTGAGAAAAAAAATCCAGAAAATCACATTGTAGGATTTTTTAATGAATTTATTTGCAAATTATGGTGGAAAATAAGTATTTGGTCACCTACAAACAAGCAAGATTTCTGGCTCTCACAGACCTGTAACTTCTTCTTTAAGAGGCTCCTCTGTCCTCCACTCGTTACCTGTATTAATGGCACCTGTTTGAACTTGTTATCAGTATAAAAGACACCTGTCCACAACCTCAAACAGTCACACTCCAAACTCCACTATGGCCAAGACCAAAGAGCTGTCAAAGGACACCAGAAACAAAATTGTAGACCCGCACCAGGCTGGGAAGACTGAATCTGCAATAGGTAAGCAGCTTGGTTTGAAGAAATCAACTGTGGGAGCAATTATTAGGAAATGGAAGACATACAAGACCACTGATAATCTCCCTCGATATGATTATCTTTTAGATTAAACTGGGGCTCCACGCAAGATCTCACCCCGTGGGGTCAAAATGATCACAAGAACGGTGAGCAAAAATCCCAGAACCACACGGGGGGACCTAGTGAATGACCTGCAGAGAGCTGGGACCAAAGTAACAAAGCCTACCATCAGTAACACACTACGCCGCCAGGGACTCAAATCCTGCAGTGCCAGACGTGTCCCCCTGCTTAAGCCAGTACATGTCCAGGCCCATCTGAAGTTTGCTAGAGTGCATTTGGATGATCCAGAAGAGGATTGGGAGAATGTCATATGGTCAGATGAAACCAAAATATAACTTTTTGGTAAAAACTCAACTCGTCGTGTTTGGAGGACAAAGAATGCTGAGTTGCATCCAAAGAACACCATACTTACTGTGAAGCATGGGGGTGGAAACATCATGCTTTGGGGCTGTTGTTCTGCAAAGGGACCAGGACGACTGATCCGTGAAAATGAAAGAATGAATGGGGCCATGTATCGTGAGATTTTGAGCGAAAACCTCCTTCCATCAGCAAGGGCATTGAAGATGAAACGTGGCTGGGTCTTTCAGCATGACAATGATCCCAAACACACCGCCCGGGCAACGAAGGAGTGGCTTCGTAAGAAGCATTTCAAGGTCCTGGAGTGGCCTAGCCAGTCTCCAGATCTCAACCCCATAGAAAATCTTTGGAGGGAGTTGAAAGTCTGTGTTGTCTAGCGACAGCCCCAAAACATCACTGCTCTAGAGGAGATCTGCATGGAGGAATGGGCCAAAATACCAGCAACAGTGTGTGAAAACCTTGTGAAGACTTACAGAAAACGTTTGACCTGTGTCATTGCCAACAAAGGGTATATAACAAAGTATTGAGAAACTTTTGTTACTGACCAAATACTTATATTCTCTCATTTTGTCTGTCATAGTTGACGTGTACCTATGATGAAAATTACAGGCCTCTCTCATCTTTTTAAGTGGGAGAACTTGCACAATTGGAATACTTTTTTTCCCCACTGTAGGTCCTGTTTCAGTAATAATTAAAAAATACCTTCTTGTTGAGCATCTGATAAGCTACCATTTTTATAGGAGGGGTTAAAACATGCTAATAACGGTCCTCCGAGTGCATCACAAAAGGTTTGGTATACCTCGACTGGTATGCCATCCAGCCCTGGAGTTGTCCCCGTCTTAAAGGCTTTAATTGCATCGAGAAGTTCCTCGTCTGCAATTTGGCCTTCACATGAGTCTTTCTGTACAGCTGTTAATTTTACATTATTCATAGAAAGAAAATCGATACAATTAACTTCGGTTAGTGGAGAAGGAGGAGACTGAAACAAAAACATATGCTTAAAGTACTTTTCTTCCTCTTTCAAAATATGGTTTGGTGAATCATGGGTGACTCCGTCATTTGTTACAAGTTTCAGTAAATTCTTTTTGGTAGCATTTCTATGTTGAAGATTTAAAAATAATTTGGTGAATTTTTCTTCATATTCCATCATATAAGGTCCAACTGTGGGACCTTATATAGACAGGTGTGTGCCTTTCCAATTCCTGTCCAGTGAATTGAATTTACCACAGGTGGACTACAATCAAGTTGTAGAAAGATCTCAAGAATTTGCAAAAAATTCTAAAAACCTGTTATCATGTTGTCATTATGGGGTATTGTGTGTAGATTGATGAGGATTGTTTTTTATTTTTTATCCATTTTAGAATAAGGCTGTAACGTAACAACATTTGGAAAAAGTGAAGGGGTCTGAATACTTTCCAAATGCACTGTATATATCGCAGTTCTTGTTTATTTATTTAACTCTTTTTGGCTGATTATTATTATTTTTTTGTACATTTTCTTAACTATAGAAGATAATAAATGTAAATTGGATTAGCAGAACATGTTCCACTATTAGCATCAATGTTGTTTGTGTCTTATTAAGTCTTGGATAGGCCTTATACTCTGTTCTGTGTAATATCATGTCTCACCTTGTGCTGCTGTTGCTGTCACCACCAGAACTATAGTAATCAGAGGATCCATTTCTCTTCAGCCTGCACAAGACAAGTGACATTTAGCAGAAGTCTCACAGGAGCATTAGCATCAAAATTGTGTGAATTTACGTGAACGGATCATAATGTGGTGATACTCTACAAATGAAAGACAGGCTTGTAGACAAGACAACACACTTGTTTGTCAGGGTGACAGAAATACTTTGTCACTTTTGTATGCCGTGCATGCCTGGTGTGAACAGAAAACCAGAAGTATGCTGTGCCTGCTTGCAAACATTATATTTTGTTCCACTTAACATTGTTAGGCATTTACTACCATATTATTTAATGATGATTGTCCACAGGTGAGATGGATGAATAGAGAAAATTAAATATCTAAAACATAACCCAAGGAACACAATTAAAAAATCCCTAACTTTAACCCTTATTAGCTGCAATGGAATAAACATATTCAAAAAAGCATGAACCTATTATTTAATTGGTGATTTTAGCAAATACTTTCTTACATACTTTTAAAAAAAACTCTGCATTGTTGATTAACGGCTTGTAAGTAAGCATTTCACCGTAAGGTCTACACCTGTTGCATGTAACAACAGATTTGATTAAATTATTTGATCCATTACAACATTATCAATATCAATGTAGAGATCCTTAATATAGGTCCACATTTTTGTATTCGTTTTTTTTGGTAATATCTAAATTCAATAACTGTTTTTTTTGTTGTAAAGATTGGTATTATTAGTAATGGTACCTTGGGAAGGTTAATATTCTATGGACCACTTTCCCGGACAGAGATTAAGCCTAGTCCTCAACTAAAAAACAGTATCAATAAAGAATGTCTATTGAAATCACTTTTTAGTCCAGGACTGGTGTTTCCAGCAAACCAGCAACGCATTCATATACAATGTGTTCAACCATATAATTACCATTATATTTGCAAATTATGATCAATTGCATGCAATTTATAGTAGCCTGGAGCCTACATTATCATAAATTAATTGTAAAAAGACTGGTCGTTTCCTCAAATATCAATCAACATATATAACTCTTGCAGTAACCTTAAAACTAATTTAATAAAGAAAAAGCATATAAATAAACTGACCAGATTCACTCACCAAAATCAAAATGGCAAAAATCTAAAATCCAGATTTCCTGGAGAAAAATGACTAAATTTATTTACTTTAGAGAAGTATTATGCTCTTCACATAGCTTTTATCTCATCTAAGTCCTCTCTTGTGTGAAAACTATTTTAACAACAGTTGGTGATGTTTGACATCCGCTCATTCGAGCCAGTGACTACACTATCAACCTGGTCTCAGAGCATTTCATATTACTCTGTACGTATGTCCAAGACACTCATTTAGTATTATATTTTACGTTTCATATGGTATGTATTAATTTGTGGATGTTCAGCACCCATTTTATATAATATGTTACGAATTTTCAAAAGTACAATATGTTACGAATTTACAAAGATACAATATGTTACGAATGTGCAAAACGTACAATATGTCACGGATTTGCAAAACGTATTATATGTTACAGATTCTAGCTAGGTGCTAACGTTAGCTAGTCTTGCTAACGTTAGCTAGGCTAGGGGTTAGGGTTACGGTTAAGGTAAGGGAAGGGTTAGCTAAAAGGGATAAGGTTAGGGGAAGGTTTAGCTAACACGCTAAGTAGGTGTAAAGTGGTCCTCTGTAGCTCAATTGGTAGAGTATGGTGCTTGTAACGCCAGGGTAGTGGGTTCGATCCCCGGGACCACCTATACGTAAAAATGTATGCACACATGACTGTAAGTCGCTTTGGATAAAAGCGTCTGCTAAATGGCATATTATTATTATTATTAAAGTAGTTAAAGTAGTGAGCAGTTGAAATGCTTCTAAGTAGCAACAATTATAAAGTTGTCTGTGATGAGATTCGAGATCTGTGATGAGATTCGAACTCGCAACCCATCCACCCCGACTAACCACTCTACTTAAATGTTTTGCCTTATGTAACCATCTATTTTATGTAACCATACCAAAAGTTCCTCAGATTTACATACAGATTAATACGAAATGCTCTGAGACCAGATTGCAACCATTGTCAAATTGTGGCCCCTGTATCATTTAAGGCATAGGGCAGCTTACAAGCCTTTTATATATAGCTTCCACACAAGAACACAAAAGTCAGTCTAGACATAAAAGCAGATCTAAAAATGTAAATGTACGTCCATTACTACTAATTAGTAATGTCCTCTTAAGTAAGGTATCTTGAGGACTATTTTGTTTTAGACAAAACACAAATGAAACAAAACTTTAATTAAACTAGTTTCATGCAAATTAGCAATACCACTTAATGCAAGCCTATAACAACTACTCAGTTAGATTTTGTGGTATCCCTGACTTTTGGAGAAGAAGAAGCGGAATACTGTTGATTTACACACTCACTGGACAGTTTATTAGGTACACCCCCCCCTGTTCATGATACTGGATCGCTCCTACAGACAGTGACTCACGTGGCCGTGTCTTGCTATATAAAGCAGGCAGACAGGCATCGAGGCATTCAGTTACTGTTCGATTGAACATTAGAATGGGCAAAATGAGTGACCTAAGCGACTTTGATCTGGTATGATTGTCGGTGCCAGGCACGCCGGATCCAGTATCTCAGAAAGGGCTGCCCTCCTGGGCTTTTCATGCATGGCAGTGTCTAGGGTTTACAGAGAATGGTGCGACAAACAGAACATATCGAGTCAGTGGCAGTCCTATGGGACAGTCCTGTGGTAGAAAACAGAGCTTGATGAGAGAGGTCAAAGGAGAATGGCAAAAATCGATGTAAACAAATTTGTGCACAAAATTTGAGAGAAATAAGCTTTTTGTGTGTATGGAAAATATCAGATTTTTTTTTTCAGCTCATGAAACATAGCACCAACACTTTACAGGTTGCGTTGATATTTTTTTCAATTTATATATGTTTTTATGTAGATGATTAGACAGACTTTGTGGAATACAGATTGAATTACATGCTTTAATTGATATGATGATTTTTATACACCATCACTGTTCTTAATAAAAGTCATTAACATGACTGGTTCAATGTTAGATGTGCAGTCCTATACACAACAAGGGCTATAGTCACTAATATATAAATGTAATAAGATGTTCTACTTGATGGTGTTTCATTCAAGACAACATTAACTTTCCTCTAGCTGTCAATACAGGAAGGAAATCAGATACTGTAGGCATTAACATGAAAACAGAGTGGGAGGAACACCTAAGTGCCATCTCTCAGAAGTGGTTTCATGAAACTCGCCCTGCTCAACGGCTGGAGAAGTTTAAAGAGAAATGCCATACTGCTTTCAGGAAATAGATCTCACTCAATGGCCTTTTTACATTTTACATTTTAGTCATTTAGCAGACGCTCTTATCCAGAGCGTCTTACAGTTAGTGCATTTATCTTAAGATAGCTAGGTGGGACAACCACATATCACAGTCATTGTAAGTAATTATTTATTCAATAAAGTAGCTATTAGCAAAGTCAGAGCTAGTAAGGGCGGGAAATAGTCAAGTTTGGATGTTAGTTCACAAAAGGCTTTTTTTTAGGGGGGGTTCGAGGAATGGTGTTGTGGGATATTTGAAGATACTATTCGAAGAGGTAGAGTTTCAGATGCTTTCGGAAGATGGGCAGGGACTCTGCTATCTTAGCTTCAGGGGGAAGCTGGTTTCACCATTGGGGTGCCAGGACAGAGAAGAGCTTGGACTGGGCCCGAAGGGGTGGGAGGGCCAAGAGACCAGAGGTGTCAGAACGAATAACTCAGGTTGGGTTGTAGGGTTTGAGCAGAGCCTGAAGGTAGAGAGGGGCTTGCAGGGGTTTAATGGCACAAGCGGGGAGCCCAGACAACAGCAAGTTGCCTTACACTTTGACCATAAGGTCAAATTTTCTAAAAAAAGGTAAAAGAACGTAACATTCTTCCACAGCGACAGGAAAGTGTCTTCATAATCAAATCAATTCAATAATTCCAAATAATACTATGATTGAAGATGTTTAGATCACATTGCTGAAACTATGATAACTTAAAACACTGTAAAATATTTGCAATACCTTAACATAATAATATGTTTTGATTTACAGACCCACATTCACAATATATTATATAATATTTGCAAATTACGATATTGACCCTTTAGATAAAAACAATTAAAAACACACACACATCAACTTCGGCACATTACAAACTTGCATGCCTCAAAAGAACTATCCAGAATAATATATAGAAAGAAAGCGTCACATATACAAAATAATAAAAATCCTACGATCCCACCATTGTCACATCATTCACAGACATAATTTATTCAGTCTGGATAGCTTTAAGCAGTATGGAGATGCAGCCTTGTCTTTAAGATCCTGCATGGCCTTGCCTCTCCACTCTTATGTCAGCATATCATGCTCAAGGAAAGCACCTGCACGATAACAAGGGCAGTAGCTAGAGGGGATTGCGTTGTCCCTTTTCCACACAGCAAATTCGGTCAATCGGTGTCACGGAATCAGCCGAGGCTGCTCCTCCTCCTTGCTCGGGCAGGCTTAGGCGTTCGTCGTCCCCGGAGTACTAGCTGCCACCGATCTATGTTTCGGTGTTTGACTTGTTTTGTCCTGATTGTGTACACCTGTTCCCCATTACGTTGTATTGTATTCCCTATTTAACCCTCTGTCGTTCATTGTGTGTTGTGTGTTATTGTATTCGACATCGACAGTGTTCGTGTGCGGGTTGTTTTTCCTCCTTGTGTGGAGATTGTTTTCTTCTCTGGTTACTTTCAATTAAAGTACGTTTCCAGTAAGCTCTGTGTCCTGCGTTTGACTTTGCCTACCGCATTTCACCGTCGCATTCTGACAGAATAACACACCTCATCCTACGATACCACCACCATCAGCCATACCCATCGTTCCATCTCCGGAGTCCAGTGGGATTCGGCTCTCGCTCCCGAGGGCTTATGATGGCACCGCGGCCGGGTGTCAGGGTTTCCTACTCCAGGTTGAACTCTACCTAGCAACCATTCACCCGGCGCCCTCGGGATACGAGAGCGTGTCCGCCCTCATCTCCTGTCTGTCCGGCAAGGCGCTGGAATGGGCCAACCAGAGGGTAATGGGCCCCCAGAGGGTAAAGCGGTGGGTGAGCGTCTATTCCACCTTAGACAGGGGAGGAGGAGCGCGCAGGAGTTCTCGCTGGACTTCCGGACGCTAGCTGCCAACACGGGATGGAATGAGAGGGCCCTCATCGACCACTACAGATGCAGCCTGAGGGAGGACGTGCGTCGGGAATTGGCCTGCAGGGACACCAACCTCAGCTTTGATCAACTGGTGGACATGTCGATTCACCTGGATACCCTGTTGGCTACCCGCGGACGTCCGGATTCGGGGCCGTCCATTCCATCCCCCAGCACTTCCGAGCCGACCCCTATGGAGCTCGGGGGTGCTGGTGCTAGGGAGACCAGGAGGGAGACCAGGAGGGAGGCCGTCCCCTGCACCAACTGTGGCCGCAGAGGACACACTGCTGGTCGGTGCTGGGGAGGGTCTCCTAGGAATCGAGGCAGTGGGCGACGCACTGATGAGTCATTCCAGGTGAGTAGGCAACCAACTCACCCAGAGCTCTCTGCTGATCATATTGGTATTCAAGTGGTGTTTCCCGAGGTTTCTCCTCACTCCCCGCATAAGGCGCTAGTAGATTCAGGCGCAGCGGGGAATTTTATCGATCGCCAGTTCACCTATAAGTTAGGGATTCCTATCGTACCTGTTAATGTTTCCTTCCCTATTCATGCCCTAGATAGCCGCCCGTTGGGGTCAGGATTGATTAGGGAGGTCACGGCGCCTCTCCGGAAGAAAACGCAGGAGGGTCATGAGGAGATTGATTCTCCTGCGTTTCCCGTGGTGTTGGGTCTTCCCTGGTTAACAGCTCATGACCCCAACATTTCATGGCAGCAGAGAGCTCTCCAGGGATGGTCTGATCAGTGTACTGGGCGGTGTGTAGGCGTTTCCGTAGGGGCAACGACGGTGGAAATCCCGAACCAAGTTCCCACCTTGCACATTCCACCTGAGTATGCCGATTTGGCTCTCGCCTTCAGTAAGAAGAAGGCGACTCAATTACCACCTCATCGACAGGGGGATTGTGCGATAGACCTCCAGGTAGGCGCTGCGCTTCCACGTAGTCACGTGTATCCTCTGTCTCAGGAGGAGACGGTCGCTATGGAGACCTACGTCACCGAATCTTTGAGACAGGGTTATTACATACGGCCGTCTACTTCCCCTGCGTCCTCGAGTTTCTTTTTTGTGAAGAAGAAGGATGGGGGTTTACGCCCGTGTATTGATTACCGTGGTCTAAATCAGATCACCATCAAATACAGCTATCCTCTCCCTCTGATCGCTAGTATGACGGAGTCATTACACGGGGCGCAATTCTTCACAAAATTGGATCTCAGGAGCGCGTACAACCTGTTGCGCATTAGGGAGGGAGATGAGTGGAAGACAGCATTCAGTACCACCTCGGGTCACTATGAGTACCTCGTCATGCCATATGGGTTAATGAATGCTCCTTCAGTCTTCCAATCATTTGTGGACGAGATTTTCTGGGACTTGCATGGACAGGGTGTTGTGGTATATATTGATGACATCCTAATATACTCCGCTACACGAGCCGAGCATGTGTCCCTGGTGCGTCGAGTGCTTGGTAGACTGTTGGAGCATGACCTGTATGCGAAGGCGGAGAAATGTCTGTTCTTCCAGGAGTCCATCTCCTTCCTGGGACATTGGTTGTCTGCGTCAGGGGTAGAGATGGAGATTGACCGCGTTTCTGCCATGCGTAATTGGCAGACTCCCACCACGGTAAAGGAGGTGCAGCGCTTCTTGGGTTTTGCCAATTACTACCGGAGGTTTATCCAGGGCTTTGGACAAGTAGCAGCTCCCATTACCTCTCTGCTAAAGGGGGGTCCGGTGCGCCTGCAGTGGTCAGCTGAGGCGGACAGGGCGTTTAAACGTCTGAAGGACCTGTTTACCTCGGCTCCGGTGCTGGCGCATCCGGATCCCTCTTTGGCATTTCAGGTTGTGGTGGACGCTTCCGAGGCTGGGATCAGCGCTGTGCTGTCTCAGCGCTTGGGTACGCCACCTACACTCCGCCCCTGTGCTTTCTATTCTAAGAAGCTCAGTCCGGCGGAGCGCAATTATGACGTGGGGGATAGGGAGCTGCTGGCTGTGGTTCAAGCCCTGAAAGTGTGGAGACATTGGCTTGAGGGGGCTAAACACCCTTTTCTCATTCTGACTGAACATCGTAACCTGGAGTACATCAGGGCAGCGAGGAGGCTGAATCCTCGCCAGGCAAGGTGGTCAATGTTTCTTTCCCGCTTTGTATTTAAGCTCACCTATAGACCAGGGTCCCAGAACGCTAAGGCAGACGCCCTGTCCCGACTATATGACACAGAGGAGAGGTCCATTGAGCCCACTCCCATACTTCCGGAGTCTTGTTTAGTGGCACCGGTGGTGTGGGAGGTGGATGCGGAAATTGAGCGGGCGTTACGTTCTGAACCTACTCCTCCACAGTGTCCAGAGGGTCGGAGGTACGTGCCGCTCGAGGTTCGCGACAGTTTGATATACTGGGCTCACACGTCACCCTCCTCTGGTCATCCGGGTATTGGTCGGACAGTGCACTGCCTTAGTGAGAAGTACTGGTGGCCAACCTTAGCTAAGGACGTGAGTGTTTATGTTTCCTCCTGCTCGGTGTGCGCCCAGTGTAAGGCACCTAGACACCTGCCCAGGGGGAAGTTACAACCCCTACCTGTTCCACAACGGCCGTGGTCTCACCTATCGGTGGATTTTGTCACGGACCTTCCTCCCTCCCAGGGGAACACTACGATCTTGGTCGTTGTGGATCGGTTTTCTAAAGCCTACCGTCTCATTCCCCTGCCTGGTCTCCCTACTGCCCTACAAACTGCTGAGGCCCTGTTTACACACGTCTTCCGGCACTATGGGGTGCCTGAGGATATAGTGTCTGATCGGGGTCCCCAGTTTACCTCTAGAGTCTGGAGGGCATTTATGGAACGTCTGGGGGTCTCGATTAGCCTTACCTCAGGTTTTCACCCCGAGAGTAATGGGCAGGTGGAGAGAGTTAACCAGGATGTGGGTAGGTTTCTGAGGTCATATTGCCAGGACCGGCAAGAGGAGTGGTCGGGATATATTCCCTGGGCAGAGATAGCCCAAATCTCCCTCCGCCATTCGTCCACTAACCTTACGCCTTTCCAGTGTGTGTTAGGTTATCAGCCGGTTCTGGCACCTTGGCATCAGAGCCAGACCGAAGCCCCTGCGGTGGACGAGTGGTTTCGGCGCTCGGAAGAAACTTGGAACGCTGCGCATGTCCATCTGCAGCGGGCCATCAGGCGACAAAAGGTGAGCGCCGATCGCCACCGCAGTGAGGCTCCGGTGTATGCACCGGGAGACCGGGTCTGGCTCTCGACCCGAAACCTGCCCCTTCGCCTGCCCTGCCGGAAGCTGGGTCGGCAGTTTGTGGGGCCCTTTAAAGTCCTGAGGAGATTGAACGAGGTATGTTATAGGTTACAACTGCCCATTAATTACCGCATTAACCCCTCGTTCCATGTGTCTCTCCTCAGGCCGGTGGTGGCTGGTCCACTCCAGGAGAGTGAGGTACGAGAGGCTCCTCCGCCCCCGTTGGACATCGAGGGGGCTCCGGCGTACTCAGTCCGTTCCATCTTTGATTTGAGGCATCGGACGGGGGGGCTGCAGTATCTCGTGGAGTGGGAGGGGTACGGTCCGGAGGAACGGTGCTGGGTCCCCAGGAGGGACATTCTAGATCCCTCCATGTTGAGGGACTTCCACCGGAGTCATCCGACTCGCCCTGCTCCGCGTCCTCCTGGTCGTCCCCGAGGCCGGGGTCGGCACACGGCTGGAGCCGTGCGTAAAAGGGGGGGGGGGGTACTGTCACGGAATCAGCCGAGGCTGCTCCTCCTCCTTGCTCGGGCAGGCTTCGGCGTTCGTCGTCCCCGGAGTACTAGCTGCCACCGATCTATGTTTCGGTGTTTGACTTGTTTTGTCCTGATTGTGTACACCTGTTCCCCATTACGTTGTATTGTCTTCCCTATTTAACCCTCTGTCGTTCATTGTGTGTTGTGTGTTATTGTATTCGTCATCGACAGTGTTCGTGTGCGGGTTGTTTTTCCTCCTTGTGTGGAGATTGTTTTCTTCTCTGGTTACTTTCAAGTAAAGTACGTTTCCAGTAAGCTCTGTGTCCTGCGTTTGACTTCGCCTACCGCATTTCACCGTCGCATTCTGACAATCGGCCTTCTCTGTTAGAGCTACAATATACTGGAATGTAATGCCCAGGGACTTGAAAAGCTACACTGATTAATGTACTTTTAAATTTAAATTGAAAACATGGATAAAATCTATCCAAACCTGTGCACATGAGTTATCTGTGGTTCATCATATGTAAGACGACAGTGTTTTTATTACGAATAAGTTGTTGGTGTTAGAATGATATATTATTGGATGTAAAATTGTATTTTGTATTGTTTTACTGTGACTTTGTACTGTGGCTGTGTAACTGCCTTTACCTGGCCTGGGAATACGCGTGCAAATTAGCTTATGGCTAACCCTGGCACATTTACATGGATGTTGCATTATTGTTATATTGATGTTGAGTAATGTGCATTGTCCCCTATAAATGTATAAATAATACATAAATAAATAAAAATGCTGTGCTCCTCCTATACAGTACCATAATGAGAACTGGAAACACAAGCAGAGAGATCCACTGCTCATTTATACACTTGCATGCAATAAACAGAGATGTTAACACTGGAGAGTGAAGACATAGAGGGAATGGGACGCATCAATAAAACAAAGTCACTCAAATTCATTGTCATTTTTTAAATCCACAACAAATCTTTATAAGAAGAACACACCATTTAGTGTAAAAACACCAATCTAACTTATTGCAGAACATCCTGGGGCAGTGTTAGTGGTCTGTTATAAATAGCTTCTTACTCTGAAATAGGCAGAATACTGTAGTTTACACTGTCTGTTGCAAGTAAGTTAAACTGCTCTAACAAGCAAGAGGGGGATTGTATTGACAACACTAAACAGTGGGGAAGATATATGGTAAATACCCACAGTCCTGATTGGAAGAACCTAAAGAAGTGCTTTGATGCTCCTCCCACAACCAGTATTATGTTCTATTATGTACATATTTATGTTACTATTACTTTGATTACTTGCTATTTCTGACTGGACTCTTGATGTTATTATTAATATTAATGTACTGCATTGTTGAGGGAGCATTGTTGAGGGAGAAGTGTTGAGGGAGATGTGTTGAGGGAGAATTGTTGAGGGAGGATTGTTTAGGGAGCAGTGTTGAGCTCAGAAATGGCAGTTTGCTACCCTAGTTATATCATCACATGAGGTAAGTGGCTATTCAGACCAACGGTCAGCCATTTAATAATTTAAACCTGTGAGGGGAAAGTATGGTTTCCTCTGTTGTCTACGTTAATTGTGTTCTTGAGGCGCCATGATCATGTGGTAGTGGATTATCAATCTGGAATACACCATGAGACGTTCAGAATCAAAAAGAACATTTCACGCTTTGTAAATGCTTGCCCACATCTCATGATCCAATGTGTTTCAAGTTAACAAACATATAGATATTTTGGCCTTATAATTCCCCTTCAACGATACACGGTACATCTTTAATGTTTCAATCATAGCTTTCATGTCCGAGTTCAGAGAATAAACAGTATGGCTGTGTGCAGCGGTGTAGTGTACTGTAATCCTAACTGAATTTAATGCTAAAGTGTAAGAAAACTGGAGGTGTCCATTACTGCAAGTGCTTTAGGGGATGGGAAGATGATTAGGGGTGGTGCTGTGGTGTTTTTTGGTCGAGGGGGCGGGGTTGGACATTAATGCGATTTGCTTCTTACAGAGTTGAGAGGAGGCGTAAACTGATTTCAAGTAAAGAGTTGAGATGTGGGAGGCCGGGTGGGAGGGTAAGCTTGTTCGTCCTCAGATTGGTCGGTGGGCATCCCTCTGTGTCCCCACGCAGCCGGCTGGTCACCCACCGGTTTCACTCAGAGAGACGTCTCACTCAAACCCTCCTGCTCTGGAGTTCAGCTGGGGTCAGAGGTGGAGACGAGAGGTTAACTGACTTCAAAAACAAATAGCAGGGAAATAGAGAAAACTGACCCTTATTACAGAAGCCCATGCCTGTACAGCTACAGAATCTCTGGCATTGAGTACTAGAAGGTCTTCATGAAATTCCTACAACTGCCACCAGATGGCAGGCCTGATCTGAGCTGAGTGTCTCCAGTATAGAGAGTAAAGGAGAGGTGAGGAGACACTCACCAGACTGGCTTACTTGGTGATGGCGGAGGGTGATCCAGAGCGGTGGAAGTGGACTATCTGCCACTTGCCGTCACGGCGATGCCAGATGTGTGTCTCCTCAGACTGGGCGGTGCGCAGTATGCTGTTGGTGTTGATATACTGTGTGATACGGATGTACGCGATGCAAGCAGCTTCCTCCCCGACCAGGTGGATGTGGCGGTTCAGGATGGTGGTGTGGACAGGCTTACTGTTCTTAGACCACACTGGGGGAGGAGTAGCATACACACAAGACAACAGTCAGTCAATGAATAAGTCATTCTATGACTGCAAGAGTTTTCACTTTTCACAATGGTTTATGACTAGGTATGCCATATTCTCAAATCAATCAAATAAAATGTTATTTGTCACGTGCCGTATTCAACAGGTTTAGACTACAGTGAAATGCTTACCAACGAGCTCATTTCAAACAATTCAGAGTTAAAAAGTAAGACAAATATTTGCAAAATAAAAAGAAAGTAGTGAGTCAATAAAAACAACAATGAGGCTATATACTAGGAGTACCAGTACTGAGTCAATGTGCAGGGTACGAGGTAGTAATGAGGCTATATACTAGGAGTACCAGTACTGAGTCAATGTGCAGGGTACGAGGTAGTAATGAGGCTATATACTAGGAGTAGCAGTACTGAGTCAATGTGCAGGTATGAGGTAGTAATGAGGCTATATACTAGGAGTACCAGTACTAAGTCAATGTGCAGGGTACGAGGTAGTAATGAGGCTATATACTAGGAGTACCAGTACTGAGTCAATGTGCAGGTACGAGGTAGTAATGAGGCTATATACTAGGAGTACCAGTACTGAGTCAATGTGCAGGGTACGAGGTAGTAATGAGGCTATATACTAGGAGTACCAGTACTGAGTCAATGTGCAGGTACGAGGTAGTAATGAGGCTATATACTATGAGTTCCAGTACTGAGTCAATGTGCAGATACGAGGTAGTAATGAGGTTATATACTAGGAGTAGCAGTACTGAGTCAATGTGCAGGTTACGAGGTAGTAATGAGGCTATATGCCAGGAGTACCAGTACTGAGTCAATGTGCAGGTACGAAGTAGTAATGAGGCTATATACTAGGAGTACCAGTACTGAGTCAATGTGCAGGGTTACGATGTAGTAATGAGGGTATATACTAGGAGTACCAGTACTGAGTCAATGTGCAGGGTACAAGGTAGTAATGAGGCTATATACTAGGAGTACCAGTACTGAGTCAATGTGCAGGGTACAAGGTAGTAATGAGGCTATATACTAGGAGTACCAGTACTTAGTCAATGTTTAAGGTACGAGGTAGTAATGATGCTATATACTAGGAGTACCAGTACTGAGTCAATGTGCAGGGTATGAGGTAGTAATGAGGCTATATCCCAGGAGTACCAGTACTGAGTCAATGTGCAGGGTACGAGGTAGTAATGAGGCTATATCCCAGGAGTACCAGTACTGAGTCAATGTGCAGGGTACGAGGTAGTAATGAGGCTATATACCAGGAGTACCAGTACTGAGTCAATGTGCAGGTACGAGGTAGTAATGAGGCTATATACTAGGAGTACCAGTACTGAGTCAATGTTTAGGTACGAGGTAGTAATGAGGCTATATACTATGAGTACCTGTACTGAGTCAATGTGCAGGTACGAGGTAGTAATGAGGTTATATACTAGGAGTAGCAGTACTGAGTCAATGTGCAGGGTACGAGGTAGTATTGAGGCTATATACTAGGAGTACCAGTACTGATCCAATGTGTGTGTGTGTGTGTGTGTGTGTGTGTGTGTGTGTGTGTGTGTGTGTGTGTGTGTGTGTGTGTGTGTGTGTGTGTGTGTGTGTGTGGGTGGCTGGAGTCTTTGACATATTTATTCGGGCCTTCATCTGACACCTCCTGGTATAGAGGTCCTGGATAGCAGGGAGCTCAGCCCGAGTTATATACTGGGCCGTACACTCTACCCTCTGTAGCCTTACGGTCGGATGCCAAGCAGTTCCCATACCAAGAGGTGATGCAACCAGTCAAGATGGAAAACAAATGGGCCTCAATCATATGAGTGAGCTATACAGACGTTTTGAGAATGCATCTGGTCTGAACAGATGTCATGATGACTCTTTCCTCTTTCCTGAAAGAAGCACTTCTGCTACTAACTTTACTGTAACCTGAGTAAACTCATCTAAAGGAAGAAGAGTATTCTGGTGAGGTGTGACATGAATGTAGTGGATCATTACAGTACATACTCACGTGAGTGTGTGTCTGCTTCTATGCATAACCTTCTGCTGTTTACTTGTTGCATGTGGGAATACTTTTCCTGCAATATTGTGTATGTTGAAGAAAACAGCTCTGATGTGTCCACCAGAACTATTATTATCAGGGGTATCATTTATCTTCTGCCTGCACAAGAAGGGTGAATTAAGATACAGGATTGATATAGAATGGTATACATAGCAGCAGAGAATGATGATGCACTATAAATGAAAGACAGGCTTGTTGACAAGACAACTTACTGGCGTGTCAGGAAGAGAACACTTCTTTATGTCACACGTTGCTTGGTGTGAACACCCAACCACAAGTACCTGTTTGCAAAAACAGATGTAATTTATTACACATTGTAAGGTATTCACTACGATTTTCCTTCATGTAGTTTGATGAGAACTAGAGATTTTTGGACCATCTGTAAGTGTCAGCAGCACTGAAGCAGGAAGAGGAAAATGTATACTGCATTTTTCTCAGAAACCTGCTCTTTTAAGTTATCTTATTCGTTTTCCACAGTTTTTTTAAACTTCAATTTTATGTCATATGTTGTGTTGTGTTTTGTTTCATTCATGTCTAACTCTATGTCTGCAGCTTTCTTGGCCAGGGTCACTTGAAAAAGAGATGTGAATCTCAATTTGACATCTCTGGTTAAAGCTGCAATATGTAACTTTTTAGGGAACCAACAAAATTCACATAGAGATGTGAGTTATAGATCTGTCATTCTCATTGAAAGCAACTATAAGAAACAGTAGATTGGTTCTATATGAGCTATTTCTATGCTTCCCATTTTTAAGTTCAGTTTTTGCGTCTTTTTCTTTCGGTTTTGTACACCAGCTTCAAATAGCTGAAAATACAATATTCATGGTTATTTAAAATATATTTAACAGTGGTATGGATGGTACAATGATTCTCTACACTATTTACACTATATACACTATATACACTATATATATATAATATATTTGTAGGGTTGTGTTTTTAATATATATATATATATATATATATATATATATATATATATATATATATATATATATACATATATGCACTGAGGCTAGGAAACACTATCACCACCGATAAATCTACAAAAATCGAGAATTTCAACAAGCATTTTGCTACGGCTGGCCATGCTTTCCACCTGGCTATCACTATCCCGGCTACCAGCTCTGCACCCTCCGCTGCAACTTGCCCATACAACACTCCTTCAGTAGCCTCCAACTGCTCTTAAACACTAGTAAAACTAAATGCATGCTCTTCAATCG
Organism: Coregonus clupeaformis; assembly: GCF_020615455.1. Taxonomy (NCBI): domain Eukaryota; kingdom Metazoa; phylum Chordata; class Actinopteri; order Salmoniformes; family Salmonidae; genus Coregonus; species Coregonus clupeaformis. Next base: position 472,527 of record NW_025533654.1, read on the forward strand.
AACGCTGCTGGCACCTGCCCACCCGACTAGAATCACTACTCTCGACGGGTCTGACCTAGAGTATGTGGACAACTACAAATACCTTCCAGACTCACATTAAGCATCTCCAATCCAAAGTTACATCTAGAATCGGCTTCCTATTTCGCAACAAAGCCTCCTTCACTCATGCTGCCAAACATGCCCTCGTAAAACTGACTATCCTACCGATCCTTGACTTCGGCGATGTCATTTACAAAATAGCCTCCAACACTCTACTCAGCAAATTGGATGTAGTCTATCACAGTGCCATCCGTTTTGTCACCAAAGCCCCATATACTACCCACCACTGTGGCCTGTACGCTCTTGTTGGCTGGTCCTCACTACATATTCGTCGCCAAACCCACTGGCTCCAGGCCATCTATAAATCACTGCTAGGCAAATCCCCGCCTTATCTTAGCTCATTGGTCACCATAGCAACACCCACCCGTAGTATGCGCTCCAGCAGGTATATCTCACTGGTCATCCCCAAAGCCAACACCTCCTTTGGCCGCCATTCCTTCCAGTTCTCTGCTGCCAATGACTGGAACGAATTACAAAAACCTCTGAAGCTGGAGACTCTTATCTCCCTCACTAACTTTAAGCATTAGTTGTCAGAGCACCTTACCGATCACTGCACCTGTACACAGCCCATCTGAAATTAGCCCACCCAACTACCTCATCCCCATATTGTTATTTATTTTGCTCATTTGCACCCCAGTATCTCTATTTGCATATCATCTCTTGCACATCTATCATTCCAGTGTTAATACTAATTGTAATTATTTTGCACTATAGCCTATTTATTGCCTTACCTCCATAACTTGCTACATTTGCACACACTGTATATATATTTTCTGTTGTATTTCTGACTTTTTATGTTTTTTTTTTTACCCCATATGTAACTCTGTGTTGTTTTTATTGCACTACTTTGCTTTATCTTGGCCAGGTCGCAGTTGTAAATGAGAACCTGTTCTCAACTGGCTTACCTGGTTAAATATAGGTGAAATAAAAAAATGCTTGTTTTGGCACAAACTGAAATTAGACTAACCATTAGAATTTTAGCGTCCAGTAAATGACGGTGCAATTTCTGCATAGTGCATCTTTAAATAAAGGATTTTTAAAAAGCTGATAGCTGTAACGGCAATACATTAGCAATATAAGTGTATGAAACTCACTTACCAAAGTTGACTATTCCTTGAACTAAATGGATGACAAATGCTCTAGATGTATTTTAGAAATGATATGATCTCCACCTATCTATCATAAGTCCTCTCCTCTACAATATGAATACACTTTGAACTACAGTTTGTGATGTTAGTTTGACCTCCGCTCAGTGACCACACTCTATCTTAAGACATGCAGTGGTCAGCTGACACACCTTTCATTTATAGCTTCCAGACAACAACCGAAAGGTCAATAATTAGACTCACAGTATAAGCACATGTTTTAACCTAAATGCCCATAATGTTACTCTTCCTACAACATCAGTGTCTTCCTAGTTATGTTTCCTTATGACTACTTTAAGTATTTTTTTTCTTATTTTTTTTTCTGGGGGATGGATCAGCTTAATATTGCAGATAGATTGTATCTTCTATCAATGTAATTGTCTGCATCACTTCCAATCCCCCATGTTTTTTATATATATACTCCCCTTTATTACTTTTCAACCCCGCCATCCTTTCCCTACTTGGAGTAAATTAGTGAACATCAATGCCCAGGCCTCTACTTCCGGTCTATACTTATTATCTACACTTTATGGACACAGTTAATTTTACAATAATTCTATTATATATATATATATATATATATATTTTACTCCTGAACTTCTTCTACTCTCAACCTCTCCGATCATTTTCATGATGTCCATCCGGTTTGTTTCTATATGCCATATCTTTCTAACTGTGCTCTTTCCCAAAAGCTCCCAACATACAACCTATATACTTATTATGGACACAGTATGCTTACATTATTAGCTATCTTTGTTATTATTTGTTGTTATTTGTTATTAGTCCCATCCTTCAACTCTATTCAATACCTCCCATCTATCTCTTAACACCATCCATATAGGATTTCTATTTGCCATATATATTTCAACCGTACTGTGATGTTTTACAAAAGTTCTGAACCTTTCTACTCTCATTGCTTTTACAGATTGTGAATTAAAAATAAACATTTTTGCTAAAAGTATTATACCTTTTTTAAACATTCTGTCAAAAAATAAAGGTTTTTTGTCAATTAGTATATTTGAATTTAACCACAATATTTGTTGCATTATTTGTTCTGTCGTTTCTGGAGGATTAAATTGAAATTGCAACCAACTTTCTATGGCTTGTTTTTAAGTATTTGTTTGTATGATGTCACTTTAGTTTTATGCAAAGTAAGTACACTGTATGTTCAATCATTTTATATAGTAAAACCTGCAAAAGAGTGACTGTAAAACCAGGGAAAAAACGCACTACTGTCGTAGTAAATATATATAATGTTATAGCTTGGTCTGACTAAAATCTTGTGCATGACCCATCTTGTGTTGGGCCTTTGTATTTAATACAATGCACAAAGACTTCTATCTTGTCGGCCTTATCAGCAGGTGGCTATGGACAACACCCACGCCATAGGTCTCTCAGTTCTCCCAACTCACGACTTCTTGCTCTGAGGACATACACACACACACCCCCCACACACACACATATACACACACACACACACACACACACATCATCATTGTTAAACATACACACACATACACACACACACACACACACACACATACACACACGCACACACACACACACATCATCATTGTTAAACATACACACACATACACACACACACACACACACACACACACATATACACACACACACACACACACACACACACACACATCATCATTGTTAAACATACACACACATACACACACACACACACACACACACATACACACACGCACACACACACACACATCATCATTGTTAAACATACACACACATACACACACACACACACACACACACACACATACACACACGCACACACACACACACACACATCATCATTGTTAAGCACACACACACACAAAAACCCCCTTCTCTTAGGCTGAACATCTGAAGACAGAGAACCCGACTCAGAGCCAATGCAATGGAGGTGACCTCGACCAACTCATCAGGACCAATCAGAAGATCAGAACTACTAGAATCAACCTACTTTATTTTATTGTATAAAATGTCAGCACACAATGTTTAGGGGCTCGCTCGCTCTCAGATATCTCCCTACGAGGTTGACGAACGGGTCCGTGCACGCGATTTACAGATATCTTTACCTCTGAATAAACTGCCTTATATTATACAATTATCCACCTTGTCCGAAAGTCTCTACTTGGTCTCCGTTCTCCAGTAAACTTGTGATCATCAACACTACCCTCACCAGTGCCCCCCAAAAACCACACAACCCTTCCCTATTTTTGACCACCTCCCACTAAACCTACATGGATGCTAGTAGCAATGGACCAAAATATCACACACAGAGCAGTATATACATAACAGTGGGCTAGCACGCTAAGATGGCCATGGGCTAGTAGTAGCAGACAGTATACACAAGGAAGGCTAGCATGCTAGGCTAGCAGACCAAGAGGCTGTGGGTAGTAGAACATATTATAAACAATTGGGCCTATCACGCTAGGATATTAGGCCAGAGCTGTGTAAACCCCATGTGCAGTACAGGTAGCCGCTAGTGGGGCTAAGGGTTAGCGGTAGCATGCTAGAATGCTAATATGTAAACTTGCAGACATTTTGGATGTGGCTAGCAAGTGACAGGGGCATGATGACGTCATAGGCTGGCCATTTTGGGTGAGGGTGAACAATGACTGGCTGGCAGCCATCTTGACCCAGAGTAACTAATGGGGAGAGATTTTACCTCATGGTCTGAATAGCTAAGACACACATAAATGATGCCATGATGTCCAGATAAACAGGAGTAAGTAAAATGGCTAGTACCCAGGCATGAATTACTACCATATATACAGTGAAATAAGTATGTATAAGCATCTACTAACATAGTAATAAGAACCTATTTACAGATTAACTATACATCAACTGAACTCTGAGGTACTGTAACGCATGAAAAATTAATTGCACCTTTATAATAAAGCATTGCATGCATATCATGGCATTCTCGTAGAGGCAAAGAGAAGGAGAGGAAAAGCCTTTACAGAAGTTGTACACATGGGGAAGGTTTTTAGTAGCCTAGGGTAATTCTACTTCATTTTACATGACTGGAGACTGGCAGAATATTTTTGAATACCGCACAAATGATCGAAACAGGCTGCTTTGACACTGAGAATCTGAGATCAATGAAAACGACCTTGTCTTGAATCCATTAATAGCCTAGGACTAGGTGTGTGGAGACACGCATTGTGCAATATGAGCGGGGCCGGACTACCGCATTTCAAGTCCCATTTCCTCTGAGAAAATGTAGCAGTTTTAAGCAAGTTTCCTGCTGTTCTACACATTTTGCTATCATGTGCTAACAATGTTCACTCAATAGGCCTATTTGGAAGTTGATAACATATGTTGGTAGCCTACAGCAGACTGACTAGAGTCTTCTCTCTTTTCAGCCATCTCATGAGCCATCTCATGGGGCACACACTGGTTTAATCAACGTTGTTTCAACCAAGGTGGAATATACATTGAATTGACGTCTGTGTCTAGTGGGTTGCTTTCCAACCTGTGTTTTTCCCACGATTGTATTTGAAATAATTGCGAAAGGTCTGTTTTGTCTGCTTGCTGTTCACTGACAGATTTGCTGTGCGTTCCTGACTATAGGCTATGCCTAGTTATCATGCTACACACACTATATAGATGGGCTATTTTTATTAAAGAAGCTATTGATCCTTTGTGGCTAAATTATAGGCCTACACATGGTGTACTAGGCTCTTCTGAATGATTTCATTGATTTCTGAACAGACAGCAGTAATTCTATAACTTTGGTAATTTATTTTAATTGATCAGGGGTGTCTGGGGTGCTGCAGCATCTCCAGCACCCTTCCCACGGCTATGATTCTATAAGGAAATAAATAATGAAGTGCTGCTGCACATAGGCTATCAGCCAACCAGAGCGAATATTGATGATGATGTAGCATAAATCAAATGTGTTAATCAAATCTTATGCTGCTGTGGCAGTACTGTTGATATTTAAACAGTAGCTCGCTACACACACTTGACCGGTTGCATCTCAAACCATGCATGTTTGGATACTGGGCATGCGCAATCTCCATACCCTGCAGGGCAGACTGTGATAATGGCACAACCGAGTGCACGTGAGCTTCATACCGGGCAGACCAACGGACGGGGTAGGGGCAGTAGCGGTGTGTGTTTAAAATCACTGGGGAAAACTAAATATGATGTGGCTGTTGATGGTTCTAATTTCTGTCTGTGTGTGTGTGTGTGTGTGTGTGCGCGCGCTTGTTCTTACAAGTAGAAAAATATGTTGACTCACCCTACTTGTAGAGAAACACCAAGGCCATCCTCCTCTCTTTCATGTTGAGGAAACGTTCTATAACTCTGTCATACAGTACACGTTCTTATGTTTTGTTGTCCTAGGTCACCTGGCTAAAAGGCTTGCTCGCTAGCCTAACTTCCATTCATGGACAACGTTAGCTAGTTAACATTAGCCTTCTACATCTAGCTACGTACTGAACTTCCATCCTCTCAGACCAGGGGCACAACAATGTATGAATTAATGGTTGGATCAGAATCGCCGTTATAATCTTTTGTAGTTGTATTCATTATGGATCCCCATTAGCTGTTGCCAAGGCAGCAGCTACTCTTCCTTGGGTCCAGCAAAATTAAGGCAGTTATACATTTTAAAAACATTACAATACATTTAGAACAGATTTCACAACAAGTGTGTGCCCTCAGGCCTCTCTCTACTCTACTACCACATATCTATAACACAAAATCCATGTGTACGTGTGTATAGTGCGTATGTTATCGTGTGTTTGTATGCATGTGTCTATGTTTGTGTTGCTTCACAGTCCCTGCTGTTCCATAAGGTGTATTTTTATCTGTTTTTTTAATCTAATTTTACTGCTGTCATGAGTTACTTGATGTGGAATAGAGTTCCATGTAGTCATGGCTCTATGTAGTACTGTATGAAAAGTGTATGCACTAACTGTAAGTCGCTCTGGATAAGAGCGTCTGTTAAATTACTAAAATGTAAAATGTACAAATGTACTGTGCGCCTCCCATAGTCTGTTCTTGACTTGGGGACTGTGAATCCCTCTTTCTGGCACCTGACCACACGACCACTATGACCTGCTACCACTATGACCTGCCTTGTTGATAGTGCTGTTAAGAATGCAGAGCAGCGCTTTATTATAGACAGACTTCTCCCCATCCTAGCTACTGTTGTATCAATATGTTTTGACCATGACAGTTTACAATCCAGGGGTTACTCCAAGCAATTTAGTCTCCTCAACTTGCTCAATTTCCACATTATTCATTACAAGATTTAGTTTAGGTATAGGGTTTAGTAAAGGATTTGTCCCAAATACAAAGCTTTTAGTTTTTGAAATATTTTGTTGGAGAGGCTTCCATTAAAGAACACCCTCTGTGTTCTGTTAGACAGGAAACTCTTTATCCACAATATAGCAGGGGGTGTAAAGCCAGAACACATACAGTTTTTTCAGCAACAGACTATGATCGATAATGTCAAAGGCCACACTAAAGTCTAACAAAACAGCCCCCACAATCTTTTTTATAATCAATTTCTCTCAGCCAATCATCAGTCATTTGTGTAAGTGCTGTGCTTGTTGAATGTCCTTCCATATAAGCGTGCTGAAAGTCTGTTGTCAATTTGTTGAAAGTGAAATAGCATTTTATCTGATCAAACACAATTTTTCCCAAACGTTTACTAAGGGTTGGTAACAGGCTGATTTGTTGGCTATTTGAGCCATTTAAGGGGGCTTTACTATTCTTAGGTAGGGAAATAACTTTTGCTTCCCTCCAGTCCTGAGGGCACACACTTTCTGGTAGGCTTAAATTGAAGATATGGCAAATAGGAGTGGCAATATCGTCCGCTATTATCCTCAGTATTTTTCCATCCAAGTTGTCAGACCCCGGTGGCTTGTCATTGTTGATCGACAATAACACATTTTTCACCTCTTCCACACTTACTTTACGGAATTCAAAATTACAATGCTTGTCTTTCATAATTTGGTCAGATATACTTGGATATGAAGTGTCAGCGTTTGTTGCTGGCATGTCATGCCTAAGTTAATCATTGGCCAGTACGCAGAATGAAGTAAATCCCTATCTCCATCCATGGCTAATTTAGGATAGTGCCAACAAAAGGGCACTTGGTAAGTGGGAGGACAAAGGGGCAGGTGCTTGGGCACAGGTAGACCCATATCTGTGCACATGCCTATCTCTCTGCAACACTAAGCTCAACTAAAGAAACAGGCAGGAAAGGGGCCTGTTACCCCACCAGATAGGGCCTGTGATTGGCTGACCCCTGTCAGTTGAGTTGCTCAGCAGAGTTGCCCCTAGCAACGGAATGTTCCAGGAGCAAGGGTGTGAAAGTTGGGGGGCAGAGTAGCTGTAAACAATGGAAATTCCATCCCCCCCATTACCTCTGCTCTCTGCTAGTGGAAAGTGTCTCATAGCTAGTGTCTTTGAATGGAGGCTAAGAGAGGGGATTTTCTACAGTAACTGACTAATAAATGTCAATTGGTATTCACAGAACATTTTCAACGATTACCATTTTTTTTGCGATTTCCTTTTTGGATCCTACCATAGCTGAGCTCATGTTCAATACAATAGATTTCATTATAATCTTTGTAATATAATGTCTTACCTTGTGCTGCTGCTTTGGCCAACAGAACTCAAATTACCAAGGGGATCATTTATTTTCTGCCTGCACAAGAAGAGTGAATTAAGCCACAGGATTAATGTAAAAATGTATACATTGCATTTTATGATGCACTATAAATGAAAGACAGGCTTGTTGACAAGACAACTTACTGGCGTGTCAGGTAGAGAACACTTCTTTATGTCACACGTTGCTTGGTGTGAACACCCAACCACAAGTAACTGTTTGCAAAAACAGAAGTTGTAACTTATTACACATTGTGAGTTATCATTCACTACCATTTTCCTTCATGTAGTTTGATGAGAACAAGGGATTTTTGGACCATCTGTAAGTGTCAGCAGCACTGAAGCAGGAAGAGGAATAGTAATACTGTAATATCTGATATCTGAAATAGCAATATATTAGCAATATAAGTGTATGATTATAGAAAAAACGATCGTCTTCCTCAATTATCTGTTGTGGGTCATCACATTCAATCATCTTATTATTATACAGATACATTTTCACAGGGAGACATTGACTGGTTCAAAAGGACTGATTCAATTAAATATTGTGCACTTTGAAGTTTCACATTCAAACTGTCCAATACTTTACATTGATGGTGCTCTCTGATGTGTCACCGGGGGTCCTCACACCTCCATAACAGATCATACAAAAGTCATTACATTGTCGAGTAAACATCTTAAAAATATGATTTAACCCATTGTCTTAAAAAGTTAAATTTTGTCAACTTAACTTGATTTCTTAAGTTTCCACAACTTTGTTTCATACATACAACTAAATACAGTTTTGTCTTATCTTTCATTCTCTTACCAATATAATTGTTTTGAATTATCACTGCAACAATATATGTAAGAAATCACACATGAACAGTGGCGGCTGGCCGATAGAGGGCGCTAGGCGCGCCCCTTAAATAAAATTATTTTAAAAAATAAAAAATAAAAAATAATAATAATAATAATAATAAAAACATCAGTATGTCAATATTTGTGTGTTTGAAATATGGAATGCACACAGTAATATGTGTAAGATATGATAGAAAATCATATTCGCAACCTTTCCTCTGCCTGTCAAACGCCTCGTCAGCTCTGGGCGATACAGAAAGTGCCCCGAGGAGGCGGGTCTACGTAGCAGTTAAGCCAATTGCTAATTTAAGATATGAATGTATGACATAAAATGTAGTCAATAAGCGATCTTAAATCGAATCCAAGGAGGGCGATTATTTTACCGCCCCAAGCTCGCCCCCTGATAAAATAAGGACCGGGGGTCCAGTGACGCCATTTTTACTAGACAACAATGGCGAACGCAAACGTTACTCCTCCAAGACCCAACCCTAACTCGGGTGAAATCTCTCCTCCAAGATCCGTTTTGAGAGGAGAACTTTGTCAGAGAAAGTTCGGGTGAAAGAGCTGGGCCCAGATCAACCTGACCTCTCAATCAGACAGCAGGCTAGCGAGAAAGGGAAGCAGTATATGCGCGGCTTCTCCCGTAGCTGGTACACCAGGAAGGCTTGGCTAGCTGGGTGCACTGATGCTAATGCTTTATTTTGCTTTCCGTGCTTGCTTTTTAAAACGACGGGGGTCAGATTCAGCATGGACAGGTACCGGAGTGAGGGATATGAAGCACCTGTCAGAGAAGGTAAAGAAACATGAGAACACCAGGGCACACATGGACAACTCTGTAAAGCTAGCTGTATTAGGAAGGGTGAACATTGCTACGCAGCTGGATGACGGCCACAGGATTGCGGTGAGGAAACACAATGAGGAGGTGGATAAAAACAGGCACATTCTATCCAAAATTATCGATTGTGTGAAGTTCTGTGGGGCTTTTGAGTTGGCCTTGCGTGGGCACGAGGAGACTGACTCCTCAGACAACCCCGGCATTTTCCGGGGCTTAGTGGATTTTGTTGCCTCCTCGACAGTGTGCTGGAGGAGCACCTGAAGACAGCTACCGTTTTTAAGGGCACGTCAAAGACGATACAGAACGAGCTGTTGGACTGTATGCTGTCAATGCTTAAGGATTACATCCTGGAGGAAGTAAAGAGTGCTGATTTTATCGCCATTCAAGCTGACGAGACGACTGACGCTTTCCACCCACTGCCAGTTGGTGCTTGTGTGAGTGATTATCATAGAGCCGTCACAATTATATTTGTTTTAGTATTTTAAAAGGAAAGAGAAGACACAATCAGACGTTGATAATAATGCAGGAAAGTACTACACAGTTTGTAATAATTATTCAGGTGTCCACCAGGTCAATTTCTAGAAGAGGCCTAGTTGTTATTGAATATTAACTTTATTGCTAAGTGAACAGCAGAACAAAATTATGTTGCATCCCTCTCACAAATGTAATAGAAAAAGGCTTTAAAACGTAATAACATCAGTTAATTATGTACATCACAGGTTAAAAGCAGTTACTAGACATAGTTTGTGTGTATATACACACTGTCTGTCTGTCTGTCTGTCTGTCTGTCTGTCTGTCTGTCTGTCTGTCTATATATATATATATAAGTCACTGGTTGTGTGTTGAGGGGGAATTACAGTGAGTTAAGAAGTCTGATTGCAAGTTATCAAATTAAACTTTATTTTTTGGACCCAGGGCCTCAATTCCCTCTTTGTGTGGGGACAGCGCATCTGACGAGCAGCAACAGCCCATCAAGCGACGGAGGATGCTGGGACCAGGAGAACAACAGAGGTTGGCTATAGAGGTAAGTTGTGATGTAATTGTCAGTGTTTCCCACCTAGAACTTTTTTCAGGCCTGGTAGTATGTAGCCAAAACCCTGAACAATCAGCACCTTGGTAATCATATACTTGAGTTGGACATAGGCATGTGTCAGTCAGGATCACTTGCATCAAAATAGCTTAATTGCAAATTAAAGCTGATGATGTATCTTTTACAGGTATGTGATACCATCCTGAGTCATGCCAAAGAGAGGTTCTCCTTCACCCAGCACCTCATCAGCGCAACACTATTGCACGGAGAGTTGTTCCCCACAACACAGTGTGAAGTTCCCCGATACAGCGCTTGAAACAACCGTGGAGGCGTACCCCATGTTGAACAAGGCCAAGCTCAAAACCAAACTGTCCCTCATCTATGAGAACAGTGAGTTCAAGGCTTGTAGTGGTGCAGTGCCCCTGTACCAGTTCTTCATGGAGAACAACCTTCAGAGCACTTTCACAGAGACTGCCAGCCTCCTCAAGATCCTCATCACCACACCCATGACAACTGCTGAGTCAGAAAGGTGCTTCTCTACACTGAAAAGGATCAAGACCTTCCTGAGAAACAGCATGACACAGGATCGCCTGAACGCTCTGGCCATGCTCTCCATGGAGAAGAAACTTGTCAGGGACATTCCTGACTTTAATCAAAGGGTCATTGAGAGGTTTGCCACTCAGAAGGACAGACGGGCAAAATTCCTGTACAAATAAGATGACAGACACACACACACAGAGCAGCTCTGGCCGCATGTTTCTTTGTATATAGTTGACCTTAGCATAAAAAATCCAGTTATATATGGTACTCTAGAAAGTCTTAATAGTGTCTTTGCTAATATTACTGTATATATGTTGTTTTGTATCAATTAATTGTTGCAGTTCTGGAGCACATTAACAATTAGTCACATTTAGTATGATCATAAAATACTGTATGCTATTCTTCCAGTCAAAGGTTTGAGTTCATCCACTTGATATCCATTTCTATATTATACATCCTTTCATACAGTGTAAGATTTCCTATAAACTTTATAATAATTTCATGTTATTGTCCACTTTCCACTCTGTTCTGACAGCATGCCTGTTGCGTTGCCTGTTTACTACCAATGGTGAAAAGTTCACTTTAAATGCAAATGAAAGGCTTGGGTTTGTGTAATATGTTTTTTGTGTAAGAATGCCTCAACTTTTTAATATTGGCATTAAATAATTACTGAATGTTTCACTGAGCACTGCTGTCCTGCAGTTTGTGTTAAAATATATCGCGATGGTTACAGGAAAAAAAAGTATGGCACAGCCCCACCGAGAATATTTTTCACCAGCCGCCACTGCACATGAATAGCTCTAAATACTTTAAACAATGTAAAAGATAGTATATTTATTTACAGCCCCTCATTAACAATATATTATATAACATTTGAACACAAATAAACATTGGTACAACAACATGGATGCCTCAAAAGAAAGAAAGCATTACATTTACAGTATGATATTGCAGCTCAGTTTGAAGGAAATGTTCACAATTCAAAATTAGATTATTATTTATGTTAACAAACTCAAAACTACATGCAGTGCATCTTCCTTGCATTCGTTGGACGATGCATGATGTCATCTTGTTGTGTTGATTTGGCACTAGTCTTTAAGTTTGATGGTCTGTCTGATCTACTCAATCAATGCATCCACATAATGTTCAGTCAACCCTTGTCTTATATCTGCTTTATAAAGCTACATGTGGATAAAATGTCTACCCTTGAGTCTATGGGCTGGCTGTCACATCCGGGTTCACAGCCATTTTGATCTGTCCATACTCCACCATCTCTGTGGCTGGGGGCCTCTGCTTCCTTGCTGGATTTCTTTGCTTGCCTTTTTTCACAACAGTGTATACAACACCCTCATAACCGTTTTCTGAAAAATGAAAGGAAAGCTGTTGTACAATCTGGACATGAATCAAAATGTCATGTTTATTCAACATTTCAAATGTACGTTCTGGACGAGAAACTAAATTACTTTTTACATTTTACCTGAAGTATCAAATCTGGATCTTCGTTTCTTGCATAGATGGTTAATACCGACAAACAGTGCAAGAAGTAATGTGAAAGTTCCAACAGTCAGAGCCACTGGCACAGCTACAAAAGGAAACTGGGAAGAGACAACTAGAAAGAAAACATCAGGACACAACACTTGTTGACCATGCAAATGAAACAGAGTTGTACTCTTAATTCAAAAAGTGGGAATTAAGTCAACTGTCCTGAGATTACCTGGGCAGGCCAAGGGGAGATCAATAGTAGAGTTGCTGCTGCTAACTTTATTCTGAACCGTACAGGTCAGGGTTCCTGTCACATCACTCTTCAGTATGATGACACTGTTCTGGTAGTGGTCATAGGCTACACTCCTGGTCAGATTCTGGCCGTTCAGGGTCCAGCTGTACTGAAGACCATCTCCCTCTGAAGAGCATGTGACCACGGTCTCTCCATGAGGCAGACAGAGGTGAGACAACACTGGCTCTGACACCGGGGCTGACAGACACAAACACAAGAGATAACTCAAATACCCTAACTCTGATTAATGCAAACATTATATCTAAAGTATTGTATGATGTAACAATATACTCTCTGTGTTGTACTACTGCTGCCAAGTCCTACATTATAAACCTATTGAAGTACTGACACCCTGGTGACCTTTCAGAAATCTCCCTCACCAGGAGGAAAAAGGATGCGTGAAGTATTTAGGTCGAATAAAAAAAAAAAAGGTTCCTACCTTGTATCACCAGTAGCATGTTGACTCTGAGCATCATTGTTCCCTCTGAATTATGTATTTCCAATTGGTAATCTCCAGAGTCGTCCTCTATAACTCTGTCCAGTCTGAATGTTCCATTATTAATGAACTCAGAACGATTCATATAATCCTGAGGCAATTTAGATCGCCAGTCTTCTCCAGTTTTGAAGTTTAGAACACGTTTATCACCTTTCTTCAAGTTTATTTGTTCATTGCTAATGTGTGAACCAAAGTGTAAGGACAACGATTCTCCCAAAGCCCCATAGCATTGGTGAGTTCCATTCCCTTGAGAGAGATTACAGACCATGGCACTAACTGTGGAGCAATGATCTTAGGTCAGTATGTAAGTGTATGTCTGTGTTGCATAAATGTAAGTCTGAAGGTGCATTCAAGTGGAAATATTTCTTAATGAAAATATAACAAAAGCACAATACAATATAATCACATTCATGCAAAGCAAATATTTTATATATCTCAGTTTTAATTATTTATTTAACACTTGTTTTTAGTGGACCCACTCTTATAGATTTGGGCTTTTTTGGGGCTTTTTTTAAATTTATTTTTACATTTGGTAACTATAGAAGCAAATAAATGTAAATTTGAATAAGCAGAACATGTTCAACAATTAGCATCATTGTTGTTAGTGTCTTATTAAGTATTGGCTAGGCCTTATACTCTGTTCTGTGTTATATCATGTCTCACCTTGTGCTGCTGCTGCTGTCACCACCAGAACTATAGTAATCAGAGGATCCATTTCTCTTCAGCCTGCACAAGACAAGTGACATTTAGCAGAAGTCTCACAGGAGCAGTACCATCAAAACTGTGTGAATTGACGTGAACGGATCATAATGTGCTGATACTCTACAAATGAAAGAGAAGCTTGTAGACAAGACAACGTGCTTGTTTGTCAGGGTGACAGACTTTTACACTTTTGTAAGCAGTGCATGCCTGGTGTGAACAGCAAACCACAAGTATACTGTGCCTGCTTGCAAACAGTATAATTTATTCCAGTTAACTTGTTGTTAGGCATTTACTACCATATTATTTAATGAGGATTGTCCAAAGGTGAGATGGATGAGCAGTGAAAATTGTACATCTAAAACATAACCCAAGGATCGCAATTAAAAGGTCACTAACTTGAACCCTTATTTACTGCAATGGAATAAACATAGTAAAAAGCATGAAACTATTATTGACGTTTTTATTTTAGCAAACATTTTCTTACTTACTTTTTTTTTTAAATCTGCAATGTTGATTAAGGGCTTGTAAGTAAGCATTTCACGGTAAGGTTGTATTCGTCGCAAGTGACAAATCAAATTGTATTAGATTTTTGAGTTGATTAAATTATTTGATCCATTACAACCATTATCAATATCATTGTAGAGATCCTGACAATAGGTCCTAATGTTGTTTGTTTTTTGGGTAAAAAAAATAATAGTAAAATATAAAAACTCATTAACTTTTACCGTTTTTTGTTGTTGTAAAGATTGGTTTTATTAGTAATGGTACCTTTGGGATGGTTAATACGTTATGGACCAGTTTCCCGGACAGAGATTAAGCCTAGTCCTCAACTAAAAAACATGATCAATAAAGAATGTCTATTGAAATCGCTTTTTAGTCCAGGACTATTGTGGCCGGGCAAACCAGCAAAGCATTCATATACAATGTGTTCAACCATATAATTTACTATTATATTCACAAAATATGATCAATTGCATGCAATTTATTGTAGCCTGGAGCCTACATTATCATAAATTAATTGTAAAAAGACTGGTCGTTTCCTCAAGTATCAATCAACATATATAACTCTTGCAGTAACCTTAAAACTAATTTAATAAAGAAAAAACATATAAATAAACTGACCAGATTCACTCACCAAAGTCGAAATTGCAGCAATCTAAAGTCCAGATTTCCTGGAGAAAAAGAACTAAATGTATTTACTGTAGTAAAGTATTATGCTCTTCACATAGCTTTCATCTCATCTCAGTCCTCTCTTCAACAGTGTGAAAACTATTTGAACAACAGTTTGTGATGTTTGACATCCACTCACACTAGCCAGTTGACTAGACTATCAACGTGGTCTCAGAGAATTTCATATTACTCTGCATGTAAATCAGAGACACTCATTTAGTATGATATGTTACGTATCATATGGTATGTATACATTTTTGGATCTTCAGCACCCATTTCATATGATATGTTACGAATTTGCAAAACTTATAATATGTTAAGAATTTATAAAACACACAATATGTTACAAATTTGAAGAAAGTATTATATGTTACTGATTCTAGCTAGCTGCTAACGTTAGCTAGGCTAGGGGTTATGGTTAGTGGTTAGGGTTAAGGTTAGGGTTAGGGTTAGGGGAAGGGTTAACTTAAAGGGTTAAGGTTAGGGGAAGGGTTAGGTAACATGCTAAGTAGGTGCAAAGTAGCTACATAGTAGTAAGTAGTTGAAAAGTTTCTAATTAACAAAAATTGTAACGTTGTCTGTGATGAGATTTGAGATCCGTGATGAGATTCGAACTCGCAACCCATCCACCCCGACCAACTACCCTACTTAAATGTTTTGCCTTAAGTAACCATCTGTTTTATGTAACCATGCCAAACGTAACATATACAAATAAATGGAGTGTCTTGGATTTACATACAGATTAATACGAAATACTCTGAGACCGTGTTGCAACCATTGTCAAATTGTGGTGCCTGTATCTCTTAAGGCATTGGGCAGTTTACACACAGTTTATGTATAGCTTCCACACAAGAACACAAAAGTCAGTCAAGACGTAAAAGCAGATCTAAAAATGTAAATATATGTCCATTACTACTAATTAGTAATGTCCTCTTAAGTAAGGTATCTTGAGGACTATTTTGTTTAGACAAACACAAATGAAACAAAACACAAATGAAACTAGTTTAATGCAAATTAACAATACAACTTAATGCAAGCCTATGCCAAGTACAAAGTTAGGTTTTGTGGTATCCCTGACTTTTGGAGAAGAAGAAGCGGAATACTGTTAATTTACACACTCACCGGACAGTTTATTAGGTACACCACCCCCTGTTCATGATACTGTATCGCTCCTACAGACAGTGACTCACTTGGCCATGGCTTGCTATATGAAGCAGGCAGACAGGCATTGAGGCATTCAGTTACTGTCCGATTGAAAATCAGAATGGGCAAAACGAGTGACCTAAGCAACTTTGATCTGGTATAATCGTCGGTGCCATGCATGCCGGATCCAGTATCTCAGAAACGGCCGCCCTCTTGGGCTTTTTATGAACGGCAGTGTCTAGGGTTTTACAGAGAACGTTGCGACAAACCAAAAATATCCAGTCAGCGGCAGTCCTGTGGGCGAAAACAGAGCTTGATGAGAGAGGTGGAAGGAGAATGGAAAAAATTGTTTGTGCAAGCTAACAGGAGGGCTACAAACAGGCAAATAACGGCGCAGTACAACAGTGGTGTGTCGGAACGGCATATGAAACTCGCCATGCTCAATGGATGGAGCAATTTGAAGAGAAATGCCATACTGCTTTGAGGAAATAGATCTCACTCAATGGCCTTTTTACATTATAGTCATTTAGCAGACGCTCTTATCCAGAGTGACTTACAGTTAGTGCATTAATCTTCAGATAGCTAGGTGGGACAACCACATATCACAGCCATAGTAAGTTATTTCTTCTTCAATAATGTAGCTATCAGCAAAGTCAGAGCTAGTAAGGGGGGAAATAGTAAAGTGTGATTGACCAACAGTCAGCCATTTAATCTTTAAACCTGTGAGGGGAAAGTATGGTTTCCTCTGTTGTCTACATTAAATGTGCTCTTGAGGCGCCATGATCATGTGGTAGTGGATTATCAATCTGGAACACACCATAAGACGTTCAGAATCAAAAATAACATTTCACGCTTTGTAAATGCTTGCCCACATCTCATGATCCAATGTGTTTCAAGTTAACAAACATATAGATATTTTGGCCTTATAATTCCCCTTCAACGATACACGGTACATCTTTAATGTTTCAATCATAGCTTTCATGTCCGAGTTCAGAGAATAAACAGTATGGCTGTGTGCAGCGGTGTGGTGTACTGTAATCCTAACTGAATTTAATGCTAAAGTGTAAGAAAACTGGAGGTGTCCATTACTGCAAGTGCTTTAGAGGATGGGAAGATGATTAGGGGTGGTGCTGTGGTGTTTTTTGGTCGAGGGGGCGGGGTTGGACATTAATGCGATTTGCTTCTTACAGAGTTGAGAGGAGGCGTAAACTGATTTCAAGTAAAGAGTTGAGATGTGGGCGGCCGGGTGGGAGGGTAAGCTTGTTCGTACTCAGGCTAGTCGGTGGGCATCCCTCTGTGTCCCCACGCAGCCGGCTGGTCACCCACCGGTTTCACTCAGAGAGACGTCTCACTCAAACCCTCCTGCTCTGGAGTTCAGCTGGGGTCAGAGGTGGAGACGAGAGGTTAACTGACTTCATTCAAAAACAAATAGTAGGGAAAAAGAGAGATGAAATAGAAAGATTGAAAACTGACCCTTATTACAGAAGCCCATGCCTGTACAGCTACAGAATCTCTGGCATTGAGTACTAGAAGGTCTTCATGAAATTGCTACATCTCCCACCCGATGGCAGTCCTACATGAAATTGCTACATCTCCCACCTGATGGCAGGCCTTCATGAAATTCCTACATCTCCCACCAGATGGCAGGACTGATCTGAGCTGAGTGTCTCCAGTATAGAGATTAAAGGAGAGGTGAGGAGACACTCACCAGACTGGCTTACTTGGTGATGGCGGAGGGTGATCCAGAGCGGTGGAAGTGGACTATCTGCCACTTGCCGTCACGGCGATGCCAGATTCGTGTCTCCTCAGACTGGGCAGTGCGGGGCATGCCGTTGGTGTTGATATATATGACTATTTTCTCTGTGTATATCAATGACGTCGCTCTTGCTGCTGGTGACTCTCAGATCCACCTCTACGCAGACGACACCATTTTGTATACATCTGGCCCTTCATTGGACACTGTGTTAACAAACCTCCAAACGAGCTTCAATGCCATACAACACTCCTTCAGTAGCCTCCAACTGCTCTTAAACACTAGTAAAACTAAATGCATGCTCTTCAACCAAACACTGCTTGCACCCGCCCACCCGACTAGAATCACTACTCTCGACGGGTCTGACCTAGAGTATGTGGACAACTACAAATATCTAGGTGTCTGGTTAGACTGTAAACTCTCCTTCCAGACTCACATTAAGAATCTCCAATCCAAAGTTAAATCTAGAATCGGTTTCCTATTTCGCAACAAAGCCTCCTTCACTCATGCTGCCAAACATGCCCTCGTAAAACTGACTATCCTACCGATCCTTGACTTCGGCGATGTCCTTTACAAAATAGCCTCCAACACTCTACTCAGCAAATTGGATGTAGTCTATCACAGTGCCATCCGTTTTGTCTCCAAAGCCCCATATACTACTGTCACGCTCTGGCTCCGGGACTGTGTATTTTGAGCCAGGGTGTGTTCATTTGGTTGTGTTTGGTATTGGTTGTGTTGTATTTGGTTGTGTTTCCTTGTTTGGTCGTGTGACTCCCAATCAGTGGTAACGAGTGTCAGCTGTCGGCTCGTTATCTCTGATTGGGAGCCATATTTATACTGTCAGTGTTCACCTTAGTGTTGTGGGTTTTTGTTCCTTATTCGGTCAGTGTAACCGTGGACTTCACGAGTCGTGTTTTGTTTGTATTTAGTACTTTAATTAAATAAAGTCATGTTCGTTTCACACGCTGCGCCTTGGTCTACTCTCCTTTACGACGATCGTGACAGAAAAACCCACCGTACCAGGACCAAGCAGCGTGTCCAGGAGCCAAGGGTCTGGACATGGGAGGAGATTTTGGATGGTAAAGGGTCTTGGACTTGGGAGGAGATCCTGGATGGGATGGATCGCCGGCCATGGAGTAAAACAGTGGAGAGGCGACTGAGAGAGGAGCAACGGCGTCAGCAGGGCCATCGTCGGAAGGACGAGAGGCAACCCCAAAAAGTTTTTTGGGGGGCACATGGCTTGGGCGGCTGGGCAGCAGGAGGCTGCCACAGGGAGACGTGGAGAGAAGGCTACCGGATTACGGGAGCCATTGGCGAGTAGAGGGAGGGAAGTAGTTGAGGCACGGCGTGAGAGACTGAGGTGTGTTACCAGTCCGGTCCGGCCCATTCCTGATCCCCGGTTAAGGCCAGTGGTGTGTGTTCCCAGTACGGACCGGCCTGTTCCTACTCCACGCACCAAGCCCACGGTGTGTGTCGCCAGTCCAGCCCGGCCGGTTCCTGTTCCACGCACTAAGCCTGCGGTGTGCGTCGCCAGCCCTGCCCGGCCGGTTCCTGCTCCACGCACTAGGTTTACGGTGTGCGTCGCCAGTCCAGCCCGGCCGGTTCCTGTTCCACGCACTAAGCCTGCGGTGTGCGTCGCCAGCCCTGCCCGGCCGGTTCCTGCTCCACGCACTAGGTTTACGGTGTGCGTCGCCAGCCCAGCCCGGCCTGTTCCTGCGCCACGCACAAAGCCTACGGTGTGCGTCGCCAGCCCAGCCCGGCCTGTTCCTGCTCCACGCACAAAGCCTACGGTGTGCGTCGCCAGCCCAGCCCGGCCTGTCCCTGCTCCACGCACAAAGCCTACGGTGTGCGTCGCCAGCCCAGCCCGGCCTGTTCCTGCTCCACGCACAAAGCCTACGGTGTGCGTCGCCAGCCCAGCCCGGCCTGTTCCTGCTCCACGCACAAAGCCTACGGTGTGCGTCGCCAGCCCAGCCCGGCCTGTTCCTGCTCCACGCACAAAGCCTACGGTGTGCATCGCCAGCCCAGCCCGGCCTGTCCCTGCTCCACGCACAAAGCCTACGGTGTGCGTCGCCAGCCGACCCGGCCTGTTCCTGCTCCACGCACAAAGCCTACGGTGTGCGTCGCCAGCCCAGCCCGGCCTGTCCCTGCTCCACGCACAAAGCCTACGGTGTGCGTCGCCGGCCTGGTCCAGCCCGTTCCTGCTACTCGCACCAAGCCAAGGGTGCGAAGTCGTCAGCCTGGTCCAGCCCGTTCCTGCTACTCGCACCAAGCCAGGGGTACGCAGTCGTCGGCCTGGTCCAGCCCGTTCATGCTACTCGCACCAAGCCAAGGGTGCGAGTCGTCAGCCTGGTTCAGCTCGTCCCTGCTACTCGCACCAAGCCAAGGGTGCGAGCCGTCAGCCTGATCCAGCCCATTCCTGCTACTCGCACCAAGCCAGGGATGCGAGTCGTCAGCCTGGTGAGGCCCGTTCCGGCTCCACGCATCAAGTCTAGGGTGCATATCGTCAGCCAGGTCCGGTCCGTTCCTGCCTCACGCGCCAAGCCAGGGGTGCGCGTCGTCAGTCCAGATCCTACCAGCTGGGTCAGATCGGACCGGGGGCGCTACGGGGGGATTGAAGAAGGGTGGTGGTCAAGCCCGGAGCCGGAGCCGCCTCCGAGGAGCAACACCCACCCAGCCCTCCCCTATTTGGGGTGTAGGCGCGGTCGGAGTCCGCACGGTACTGTCACGCTCAGTACTGGTACTCCTAGTATATAGCCTCCTTACTACCTCGTACCCTGCACATTGACTCAGTACTGGTACTCCTGGTATATAGCCTCATTACTACCTCGTACCCTGCACATTGACTCAGTACTGGTACTCCTAGTATATAGCCTCATTGTTTTTATTGTCTCACTACTTTCTTTTAATTTAGCTAATATTTGTCTTACATTTTAACTGTGAATTGTTGGAAATGGGCTCGTAAGTAAAAATGTCACTGTAAAGTCTAAACCTGTTGTATTCGGCGCATGTGACAGATAACATTTTATTTGATTTTAAGAATATAGCATACCTAATCATAAACCGGTGTGAAAACTCCTGCAGTTATAGAATGACTTATTAATTGACTGACTGTTGTCTTGTGTGTATGCTACTCCTCCCCCAGTGTGGTCTAAGAACAGTAAGCCTGTCCACACCACCATCCTGAACCCCCACATCCACCTGGTCGGGGAGGAAGCTGCTTGCATCGCGTACATCCGTATCACACAGTATATCAACACCAACAGCATGCTGCGCACCGCCCAGTCTGAGGAGACACACATCTGGCATCGCCGTGACGGCAAGTGGCAGATAGTCCACTTCCACCGCTCTGGATCACCCTCCGCCATCACCAAGTAAGCCAGTCTGGTGAGTGTCTCCTCACCTCTCCTTTACTCTCTATACTGGAGACACTCAGCTCAGATCAGTCCTGCCATCTGGTGGGAGATGTAGGAATTTCATGAAGGCCTGCCATCAGGTGGGAGATGTAGCAATTTCATGTAGGACTGCCATCGGGTGGGAGATGTAGCAATTTCATGAAGACCTTCTAGTACTCAATGCCAGAGATTCTGTAGCTGTACAGGCATGGGCTTCTGTAATAAGGGTCAGTTTTCAATCTTTCTATTTCATCTCTCTTATTCCCTACTATTTGTTTTTGAATGAAGTCACTTAACCTCTATTCTCCACCTCTGACCCCAGCTGAACTCCAGAGCAGGAGGGTTTGAGTGAGACGTCTCTCTGAGTGACACCGGTGGGTGACCATCCGGCTGCGTGGGGACACAGAGGGATGCCCACCGTCCTGCCTGAGGAACCTTGAGCCCTCCTGCCCACCACATCTCATCTCTTTACTTGAAATCAGTTTACGCCTCCTCTCAACTCCTTCACAAGCAAATCGCATTAACGTCCACTTTTTTTATTCAGTTAGACTTACAGTATACCTTACAGCTGCACACAGCCGTACAGTTTATTCTCTGAACTCGGACATGAAAGCTATGATTTAAACATTAAAGATGTACCATGTATCCTTGAAGGGGAATTATAATGCCAATATATCTGTGTTTGTTAACTTGAAACACATTGCATCATGAGATGTGGGAAAGCATTCACTAAGCGTGAAATGTTCTTTTTGATAATGAATATCTTATGGTGTATTCCAGATTGATAATCCACTACCACATGATCATGGCGCCTCAAGAGCACATTTAACATAGACAACAGAGGAAACCATACTTTGCCCTTGTCGTATCGGATGAATGGTGGCCATTATTGCTGTCAACAAAGAGTCCGTTATGCTGCATCGTGTTAGAGGCTTTTATTAAAATCACGAGGTTACAGCATAAATGACAGGTGACATGACACCCGGGGAGCGACGCCTCCGAATGGCTGCTCGCTCTGTTTTCTTCTTCGTTTAACCCCCCTATTTATAAACAATGAAGCTCCCTCTTCTGGCCAATCCCCAGTCTCCCCTGTCTACAAGACACTTCCGGTCTGTTGTATGTGACGTCACACCCAAAACATTCCCTCTTGATACTAACACAACCAACATTCCATTTCTTCATGAAAAACATTTAACAAAGGCATAATCTTCAGATACGATATTCCCCCCTTCGAGACGAACTAAACGTCTCGAAAACAAACAGAATAGGATTATGACTAGTAACAATTTATCTTATTGAGTATCTTTAACATTAAACCAAAAACATTCTTCTCTAGAGTGTAAATACCTTTCTTATGAAATAACTGTTTATGAAGTGTGAATACATTACTATGAAATATGAACAAATCTCTATGGAGTGTAAGAGCGAAAAACTGTCCGGCAGCCATCTTTTCAGATATCCATCCATCAATCAAGACAGTAAAATTCTCCCACGGTCCCTCTGCCCGAGGCAACCACCTCGGTACTCCAGATAACCTCATAACCAATGTAAATGCATTTGAAAGTATGATGCAATTAAATACACATGTAAGCCCCTGCAAACAAAATCCTATCCAAAAACATCCACTGTAAGGCTGGTCAACCCATTGGACCGTACAGTGAAACTCTCCCTTCCTAGCCTCTCTGTCCCTAAACATTCACGAAATAAACAAAAACATCTAAGATCCTCACATGTATTCAATAACATCAAACATCATTCTACAAAATTAATCCCTGAGGCTATTACACAATTATGTATTACACATGTCTATATTTCATTGCAGACACTGGAATGTAGTCCACTACACTTCATCTCCCTGTAGTCTCGACTTCCAATGGACTGTTGATGATGGAATCAGCCACACCCTCCTTGTTTCATCTCCTCCAGTCATATTGTCCCTTCATATTGTCTTTGTTTGAGTATTTCAATCTCCATATGTTCTCCCAAATGCTTCTGGAAGAAAAGAACAGAAACGACCAAACAGTATCTTTTGCAAAACAAACACTTTCAATTTAAACATGAATATCAACTAAGAATATAAACTGATATATAAATGATGCATGAATCACATAAACCTATTCCCCCCTTTGATTCATAAATCATACCAACATCACCCCAATATTGCATTTTTTTATTTTTTTTTATGATCAAATAATCAAAAATGATATTTATCCCTCAGTTCCACTTGTCCATCTTTATCCAGATCAGGAACAGTCAACACCGGCATCTGAGTGTTGTCTCCAGGAATCACTCTCCAACCTATCTCAATATCATAGCTTTCTCAAAGGTCAGTAACAAATTACAAACATCACACAGTGTTATCAAAGCTGAAACTAAAATCTGACCCATCACTGCCCCTACTGGCCTAACTGATCTTGCAACCAAGTCTTCCAAATGCATCCCTTATTTCCTTCAATGCATCTATAACCCCAGTGATATTATCTGAACTATCTGGACTCAAAGTATAACTAATATTTATCAATATGATCTTCCCAAATGTTACACCATACCATGAATAAAGTCCCCCCTTCTCCCTTAGATTTATTCTTCAATAATAGGCTTGAAGACTATGACATGTAGCCATGTCACCCTTTTAACCCTAGATTTAGCTGTGTCCGGTGCTATCCCTCTTATAATGGTAAAACCTCATATGGAAGCTTCAACGTTGACATGTAACAAAATCCTTTCCATCCATACTGTAAGAATATATACTTTATCACCACAAACCCTCAAAATATCTCTAAAATTCCCCATAGTCACATTGTCAGTCAAAAGCTAATCTTTTAACCATCAAAGTCCTGCTGTTCCTACTAACTGGTACATAAAAAGTTACATTATATTTGTCATCACTACCCTTAATGTCATGCTTATCCAAAGTCATCATATAACATCACAATCTGATATTCCCATAAACATACCCCTTACCATATGTTTTATTAGAACAAAAACAACTTTTAACCCTCAATGGTTACACCTCAAATGCTCCAGTTACGCTGTTACCTGATTTTCCTTTACCATCCAACAAATTCACACAAGTTAATTCACTTAACCTAATAACACCTAACCCTAGGCTTAAACAAATGTTTTGATAACGACATTATTCTATCTGTTACTGATTGCTGTTGCTGATACCACAGTCATGACAACGCATAAGATTGACACATACTTGATAGAGGTCGACCGACCGTCTCTAACATGTGTGGTTCTGGAATTCTCACCAGACATGGACCCTCAAAATTCCTCACTGATATTACAGAATGAGCTGCTGGAACCTGCCCATCTATCTCTAATCTTCACAACAGAAGAATCAAACCACTCCCTTTAGTTTCTCTCTTCCCTAACGAGCGGTACTGATCAGATACCTCTCCTTGTCTGTCATCAAAATCAAAGACCTCATTCTGTCCTCCATGATAGTATCCTTCACTATTTCAGATGAATCTATATTGACTCTCTACCCTTATCTGCTCTCCTATTTTAACCCTATTCGTACTATCATTGATAGCACTCTCCAACCGTAACATAACCCCTGAGTCCTTCTTGCTAACCCCCTTTAATTTCAGAACAGTTGTTGTCGGTGTCATACTTCCTACATTTACTATTGACCTAATATTATCATTAATCCCTTCCAAAGTTACCATTAAAGTAGTTGATTTAGCTGCTGTATCACCCCTAATTACTTCTAGTGCAAAAGTTCCCATTATCCTCTGTGTATTATCTACTGTTGGAGTGACTACTGTAATCTACTCCTCCTGAACTCCCTCAATGACTGTGGAAACGTCAACAGACCTCAAATCTTCCATTATAAGCGTCACTTTACGAATTACATAGCCCTTTAACCCATAATTCTTAACCGGAACAACTTCTAATGCTTGCACTAGATAAGTATACATATATTCTCCCTGACCTTTCTCTGTAACATTACGCCAAATAAGTGAACAGTCACTCCTAACCTCTTCCAAACTATACCTCCTTTGACTAGGTGCAACAGCTTCTACTCCTGGTCCTGATAACAATACTTATTCGCCATAATTATCTCTCCATATGGAAGAAACGTCCCCATCCTAACCCTAATAAGTATTTTTCCCTAACATTGGTGCTGTATTGGTTCCCTTATAATCAAATGCGATATATTTATGGCTTTGATAACTATCAATGTTGAAAGAGTTAAATTGCTTCTCCCTGTTGTTCTAATAAACTGAAGTGTTAATGTCCTTAGTTACTCCTAGTTTTCCCAAAGAAAAAAGTTGTCTTTGCTTGTACTTCCATCTATCACCACTAGTGTCACTTTTTCCCCAAATCTCAGTCCTTTCTCTAAATCCCTGACTTTAAACTTTTGATTACACAAAATACACCTATAATGACCTTGATCTTCCTACTCTACAGTGTCATTCACCATTGTTCTCTCTCTTACTACTAACTTTGAAACTTAGCTTACTGTCTCAGAGTTCCTTCAACCCTAATCTACTCCTAACTTATTTTAATCTAATCTTTTCTCTCATAACATTTACAACTTTTTCCCCTGATTTATTCACAAAATCCCTTACCACCAAATTTTTAGAATATGTGATTGGGAAAGTTCCCCACCTGCCTTTGACTCATTACACACAGACTTGGCAAAACGACTAAACACCTTTTAGCCTAGCCTGAAATCCCTTAGTGTAAGAATGTAACCCAGAATAATAGTCACCCCTTTTAACTTTATTTTTCCAGACAGATTGTCTAATAGACAGAACAATAGATTATCATCCTTCCTATGATATTATCTTTTTTAAGCACATGATTCCCAAAAACCCAGTCGTCTAGTGTACATCTTATTGTACACTTCAATTTAAACAATGCATCTCTTCCCAACACTGCCATAACAGTATCTTCTAATATTAGTATGTCTATTTTGATTTCTCTTTGATTTTTATAGCAGAGCTCCATTGATTCCCTAACTTCAATTGTTAGCTATTTTCTCTTCTTCTCTAATCGATTCCCTCAGCTGACACCCCCCTTCGTCTCTTCTAGGCACTAACAGGTGATCTTCACTTGCTCCTTTATCTTCCTCTGTTGTTTTCTCCTGGCGCATTTCCATCCCAGGTAAAGTAACCAATCTGTCCACAATTATAACAGTCTTCTGAAAGTTGCTGGAAGTGTAGCTGAAATCTTCCTCCTTCTTCTATTTCTTCTTTGTTCTTCTCCAATTCTTGGGATCCTCTCAGCAGTTTCTCCTCTTCTGTATCTTCAGCGTCTCGAGCTGTTCCTCTAGCTCTTTTACCTCTCCCAAAGTCGTCGCTTCCTCCAGGCCTGATACGCCTCGGTCTATATCTCCTATTTCTTCTTCGCCAGTCATTGGAGGATAAAATCCTCTTGAACATAAAGCACCCTTAATCTCCCTCTTTTCTTCATCTTCAACTTCCATCAGAGATCAAATCTCGTGTATCCTTCTTCCTTCAACTTCCATCTGATCACAGAGTCATATCCACCCATGCATGACCTCTTCATCATCACTCTCATCTTCATCCTCCTCGTCTTCTTTAACC
Organism: Coregonus clupeaformis; assembly: GCF_020615455.1. Taxonomy (NCBI): domain Eukaryota; kingdom Metazoa; phylum Chordata; class Actinopteri; order Salmoniformes; family Salmonidae; genus Coregonus; species Coregonus clupeaformis. The sequence continues at coordinate 499,655 of NW_025533654.1, forward strand.
TCACTCTTCTCTTCCAGACATCTCATTTCCTTCCTTCTGGAGTTCTGGATTCATCTTTATCGTCGTTTCTGCTTGTCCTCTATCTATTATTCGTCTTCATCTCTGATGCCATAATCACCCTGCTGGATGATCACTGAAAGCTGAGGATAAACATCCCTAAGCTGTACTTTTTCTTCTCGTAAGGTGGGTGTCTTTTTGCTGAATCCGTATGTGAGAAAGGTGTACTAACTTCTGCCATTAGTTTTCCTAACACTACTTTCTAACCCTACTTTAATTAAAGGATTACTATTTTCCCCCCTATATCAATCGGTGTAATCACCTTCCTCTAGCCTTGCTGTCCTTTCTCCCCATTGTAAAAACCTTTTATATTCCTTTACTATGAATTATTTTATTTTAGACTGTATAGCCTATGGCTTCCCCCCCTCTAATCATTAATATAAACCTAACAACTTTTTTTTAAATAAATCCATTAAAAATCCTGAATAATTAAAACCAATTTTTATTCCTATGTCACCAATATCAATTAGTGTTGGCTATCTTACCACAACCCATCAAATGCAAGTAAATGTAGTTAGTCCACTTCAAAGCAATCCCCCAAAAACAAAGCCTCTAACCCTATCATTACTCCAATTCCCATAAACCCCTTGCTCTATCAGCTCTAATTATCTTAAATTTGTCTTAAAATCTTAAAATGTCAATCCTTGATTCCCAACACATCTGTAATCAAACCCCAGTGATACACAGATCTTCCAAAATGCAATTTTTAATGAAATAGCATTTGCCAAGCCTATGTAAAATCGTCATAACATCACATATCTTGTAACAGTAACCTTTTTTTTTTTTGACTTGATCCTCTGCCGCGTCACGTGATCACTTCCTGTATCTCCTCGCTCCCCCTCTCTCCTGTCTCTCATGACAAGGGACAAAGACACAGAAACAGCTTTTAGTAGTTAATGCCATCACTGAGTATTTCCAACCATTCAATATTCATTCGTTCTACATTATTCACTCTAAGACTAAACTCAGAACTAAATAGATCGCTCAAAAACATTATTTTATTTTAATCCGTTATTTAATTATTTAATTCAATTTATTATAATCCGCTACCATATATCTAATTTATAAATTCAATAGGTTACAAAACAAGTTTCATCTTTAACCAATCGCAGTTTAAACTAGAATAATCGTGCTAAAATCTATCTTCTCTTTGTCCGTGTGTTTCTCTGTCTGCCCCTGCAGCTCCCAAATGGGACCTATGACCTCAACCAACCATTTTGTTTTGTAGGCTGAGCACAACCGCATGTCGTAGTTTTAGTGCCGTAAACCAAAACGTGTCCTAATCTCGTGCCATAAACTCCCCTTTCTGTAGTGTAGTGTCGCAAAATTAAACGCATGCGCACAGCCATTCAAAAATCCCTTTTCACCGTGGAAGGAAGATTTTCTACTCCCTCCCCCTTATAGTCAAACAACATTTAACAGCGCTCACAAAACATATAACCTGACTTAAACACAGAGACAAATTTAAGAGACTTTAATCCATCGCAATGGAGTCTCTAAGGATACATTAGCATGTAGCACACAACACAATTAGCATTTAGCATTAGCATTTAGTATTAACCTTAGCCACTATGTAGAATGCAGCATGATTCACACTTTAGCATTGAGAATTAGCCTTAGCCACGATGTACCACGTGGCCCAAAACAATCAAGCATTAGCCTTAGCCTCTAGCTAACTGCGGCCTACTACACAATCACACACCCTGCACTGGCCTATTTATTTTTGAACCTATTTCTCCTACCGTTTTTGTTGCCGAGAATTAATGACTATTACACCGAGAAATCAGACCCAATCAAACATCCCGTCGGACGAGAGTCAAATCATAATCACAATCAGATAAATTCCACCAACCCGAGTTCTCTTCAAAAACTCACCAAATGTACATTCTATCGTACACATGGATTTGCCAGCCCATTATCTAAAATGGCCCCCCCGGGGTCTTAAAGCGGTCCAGTGCCCTAAAGATGAATGCATATCGGCCTTCTCTAAATTTCCCCATTGTCACCCGTTACCAATGGAATCTATCTTAATGCTCTAAATTTCCCCATTGTCACCCGTTACCAATGGAATAACATTTTAGCAGACTCCAGTCAACAGCAACAACGCCACCCGAGGCAAGGTCTTATGGTACATCTCTCCAGTGTACACAAGTCGTATCCAGTCTAACAAACTCCGAAGCGGTAAGAAAACACTCACCCTTTTTTTTGGCCATGCTTCAAAGCGAGTTAGCCTGGCGGTTGACTGAAACAAGGAAGAGACGCAAACCCAGCCCCACGTTGGGCGCCATTATGTCGTATCGGATGAATGGTGGCCATTATTGCTGTCAACAAAGAGTCCGTTATGCTGCATCGTGTTAGAGGCTTTTATTAAAATCACGAGGTTACAGCATAAATGACAGGTGACATGACACCCGGGGAGCGACGCCTCCGAATGGCTGCTCGCTCTGTTTTCTTCTTCGTTTAACCCCCCTATTTATAAACAATGAAGCTCCCTCTTCTGGCCAATCCCCAGTCTCCCCTGTCTACAAGACACTTCCGGTCTGTTGTATGTGACGTCACACCCAAAACATTCCCTCTTGATACTAACACAACCAACATTCCATTTCTTCATGAAAAACATTTAACAAAGGCATAATCTTCAGATACGATACCCTCACAGGTTTAAATGATTAAATGGCTGACCGTTGGTCTGAATAGCCACTTACCTTATGTGATGATATGACTAGGGCAGCAAACTGCCATTTCTCTACTTCAATGTAATACACATCCCTCAACACTCCTCCCTCAACACTGCTCCCTCAACAATTCTCCCTCAACACTTCTCCCTCAACACTTCTCCCTCAACACTTCTCCGTCAACAATTCTCCCTCAACACTTCTCCGTCAACACTGCTCCCTCAACAATGTTCCTTCAACAACGGAGTACATACATCATTTAATAATAACAAGAGTCCAGTCAGAAATATCAAGTAATCAAAGTAATACTAACATAAATATGTACATAATAGAACATAATACTGGTTGTGGGAGGAGCATCAAAGCACTTCTTTACGTTCTTCCAATCAGGACTGTCGGTATTTACCATATATCTTCCCCACTGTTTAGTGTTATCAATACAAACCCCCTCTTGCTTGTTAGAGCAGTTTAACTTACTTTCAACAGACAGTGTAAACTACAGTATTCTGCCTACTTCAGAGTAAGAAGCTATTTATAACAGACCACTAACACTGCCCCAGGATGTTCTGCAATAAGTTAGATTGGTGTTTTTACACTAAATGGTGTGTTCTTCTGATAAAGATTTGTTGTGGATTTAAAAAATGACAATGAATTTGAGTGACTTTGTTTTATTGATGCGTCCCATTCCCTCTATGTCTTCACTCTCCAGTGTTAACATCTCTGTTTATTGCATGCAAGTGTATAAATGAGCAGTGGATCTCTCTGCTTGTGTTTCCAGTTCTCATTATGGTACTGTATAGGAGGAGCACAGCATTTTTATTTATTTATGTATTATTTATTCATTTATAGGGGACAATGCACATTAATCAACATTACAATAAAGCAACGTCCATGTGCCAGGGTTAGCCATAAGCTAATTTGCACGCGTATTCCCAGGCCAGGTAAAGGCAATTACACAGCCACAGTACAAATACACACTAAAACAATACAAAATACAAATACATTACATCAACCTACGAGTATCAGGGAACCACAGCGAGACGATCCAATTCCTGCTAATTAGGTCTCCTCAGGTTCACGTGGTATTGGGTATCTCTTGGCTCCAGCGACACAACCCCTTTATTCAAATCAAATCATATCAAATTTTAATTGCCACATGCGCTGAATACAATGCTTTCTTACAAGCCCATAACCAACAATGCAGTTTAAGAAAAAAATAAAAATAGCAAATAATTAAATAGCAGCATTAAAATAAAATAACAGTAGGGAGGATATATACAGGGGGTACCGGTACAGAGTCAATGTGCGGGGGCACCGGTTAGTCGAGGTAATTGCGATAATATGTACATGTCGGTAGAGTTAAAGTGACTATGCATAAATATTAAACAGAGTAGCAGCAGTGTAAAAGAGGGGGTTGGGGTGGGGTGGGGTGGGGGGGACTGGTCTACTGGTGCCATCATGGGCTGGATCCTGTTCTGTCACGCTCATTGCCTGAAGACAGCGCAGCCTGCCCCGGGACGTCTTCCTGGGGGCTCGTAAGTTGCCTCGGACCTCTCCGCCATTCCTTCGGAGTACCAGCACCTCCGGGAGGTGTTCAGTAAGGCCGGGGCCACTTCGCTTTTCCCGCGGAATCAACCTTATCCCAGGCACCACTCTGCCCCTGGGACGACTGTACTCGCTGTCGGGTCCGGAGACCAAGGCTATGGAGACCTACATTGAGGACTCCTTAGCTGCCGGGTTCATCATCCTTCTGCCTCCCCCGCCAGCACTTGGTTCTTTTTTTGTGGAGAAGAAGGACAAAACCCTGTGCCCGTGCATCGACTTCCGGGGCCTCAATGACATCCCGGTGAAGAACCGCTACCCGCAACCACTCATCTCCTCTGCCTTTTAGCCGCTCCAGGGGGCCAACGTATTCTCCAAGCTGGACCTACGGAACGCCTACCACCTGGTGCGGATACGGGAGGGGGACGAGTGGAAGATGGCCTTCAACACGGCCAGCGGTCACTACGAGTATCTGGTCATGCCATTTGGCCTTACCAATGCTCCAGCTGTGTTTCTGGCCCTGGTTAATTATGTTTTCCGCGACATCTTGAACCGGTTCGTCTTCGTCTACCTCGACGACATCCTCGTCTTCTCCCGCTCCGCCCAAGAACACGTGCTCCACATCCTACAGGTCCTCCAACACCTTGAGAACCAGCTTTTTGTGAATGTGAATTCCATCGCTCCACCATCCCCTTCCTGGGATGCATCATCGCTGCAGGGAGTGTACAGATGGATCCCGGGAAGGTGAGAGTGGTGGTGGATTGGTCCCGGTCCCAGCCTTCGTCCAGAGTGCAGCTGCAACGTTTCCTGGGGTTCGCCAACTTTTATAGCCACTTTATCCGGGGTTACAGCACCCTGGCTTCCCCCCTGTCTGCACTCACCTCTCCCTAGGTTCCGTTTCCATGGTCCCCAGCTGCTGACCGGGCTTTCCGGGACCTCAAATACCGTTTCACCACTGCTCCCATCTTGGTTCATCCTGACCCGTCCCACCAGTTCGTGGTGGAGGCCGATGCTTTGGATGTCGGAGTGGGGGCAGTCCTGTCCCAACGTTCGGCCCTGGACATCAAGTTACATCCCTGCGCCTTCTTCTCCCATCGCCTCAACACCATGGAGAGGAATTACAATATGGGGAATCGTGAGCTTCTCGCGGTGAAGATGGCGGAGGAGTGGAGGCACTGGCTGGAGGGGGCGGGACATCCGTTCATTGTGTGGACAGACCACAAGAACTTGGAATATCTCCGCACCGCCAAGCGTCTTAATTCCAGGCAAGCTAGGTGGGCCCTGCTTTTCACCTGGTTCAACATCTCCCTCTCATACCGACCGGGATCCAAGAATGTCAAGCCAGATGCGCTGTCACGCCGCTATAGCCCCGCGGCTACACCCCCGGAATCCGAGACCATCCTTCCCACCTCGTGCTTGGCGACGGCACTCAGTTGGGGAATAGGGAAGCAGGTCCGGTAGGCACAGCATTCCCAGCCGAATCCCGGAGGGGGGGGGGCCCAAATAACCGGATGTTTGTTCCTGATGCTGTCCACTCCTTGGTCCTGGAGCCCATTCCTCCAGGCTTGCCTGCCACCCGGGCTCCTGTCGGATCCTGGCCTTTGTGCGACAACGCTTTTGGTGGCATACCATGGTTCCTGACGCCTGAACGATCTGTGCGCAGAACAGGACTCCTCGGCAAGCTCCGGCTGGTCTCCTCCAACCTCTGCCTGTTCCTCACCGTCCCATATAGAACAGATCTACCGTTTCTTAGACTTGCTTAGACTCCTAGTAAAATGTCCAGCCACCCACACACATATACAAACACGCTTACACAAAAAACACATGCATAGTCGCCATAGACGCCACAAACACACACACACACACTGCTGCTACTTTGTTTATTACATATCCTGATTGCGTAGTCACGTTTACTCCTACCCATTTGTACATACTGTATTACCTGAACTACCTGAACTACCTCGTACCCCTGCACATTGACTCAGTACTGGTACTCCTAATATATAGCCTCATTACTACCTCGTACCCTGCACATTGACTCAGTACTGGTACTCCTAGTATATAGCCTCATTACTACCTCGTACCCTGCACATTGACTCAGTACTGGTACTCCTAGTATATACCCTCATTACTACCTCGTACCCTGCACATTGACTCAGTACTGGCACTCCTAGTATATAGCCTCATTACTACCTCATACCCTGCACATTGACTCAGTACTGGTACAACTAGTATATAGCCTCATTACTACCTCATACCCTGCACATTGACTCAGTACTGGTACTCCTGGGGTATAGCCTCATTATTACCTCATACCCTGCACATTGACTCAGTACTGGTACTCCTAGTATATAGCCTCATTACTTCCTCATACCCTGCACATTGACTCAGTACTGGTACTCCTAGTAATGATGCTATATACTAAGAGTACCAGTACTGAGTCAATGTGCAGGGTACGGGGTAGTAATGAGGCTATATACTAAGAGTACCAGTACTGATTCAATGTGCAAGGTACGAGGTAGTAATGAGGCTATATACTAGGAGTACCAGTACTGAGTCAATGTGCAGGGTACGAGGTAGTAATGAGGCTATATACTAGGAGTACCAGTACTGAGTCAATGTGCAGGGGTACGAGGTAGTTCAGGTAGTTCAGGTAATACAGTATGTACATATGGGTAGGATTGAACGTGACTAAGCAATAAGGATATGTAATAAACGGAGTAGCAGCATTGTGTGTGTATGTGTGTGTGTGTAAAGTGTGTGTGCGTGTGTGTGTGTGTTTGTGGCGTCTATGGCGTCTGTACATGTGTTTTGTGTGTGTGTGTGTGTGTGTGTGTGTGTGTGTGTGTGAGTGTGTGTATGTGTGTGTGTGTGTGTGTGTGGGGGTGGCTGGATACTTTGACATATTTCTTCGGGCCTTCATCTGACACCTCCTGGTATAGAGGTCCTGGATAGCAGGGAGCTCAGCCCGAGTTATGCACTGGGCCGTACACTCTACCCTCTGTAGCCTTACGGTCGGATGCCAAGCAGTTCCCATACCAAGAGGTGATGCAGCCAGTCAAGATGGAAAACAAATGGGCCTCAATCATATGAGTGAGCTATACAGAGGTTTTGAGAATGCATCTGGTCTGAACAGATGTCATGATGACTCTTTCCTCTTTCCTGAAATAAGCACTTCTGCTACTAACTTTACTGTAACCTGAGTAAACTCATCTAAAGGAAGAAGAGTATTCTGGTGAGGTGTGACATGAATGTAGTGGATCATTACAGTACATACTCACGTGAGTGTGTCTCTGTTTCTATGCATAACCTTCTGTTGTTTACTTGTTGCATGTGGGAATACTTTTCCTGCAGTATTGTGTATGTTGAAGAAAACAGCTCTGATGTGTCCACCAGAACTATTATTATCAGGGGGATCATTTATCTTCTGCCTGCACAAGAAGGGTGAATTAAGCTACAGGATTAATGTAAAATGGTATACATAGCAGCAGAGAATGATGATGCAATATAAATGAAAGACAGGCTTGTTGACAAGACAACTTACTGGCGTGTCAGGGAGAGAACACTTCTTTATGTCACACATTGCTTGGTGTGAACACCCAACCACAAGTACCTGTTTTCAAAAACAGAAGTTGTAACTTATTACACATTGGGAGTTATCGTTCACTACCATTTTCCTTCATGTAGTTTGATGAGAACAAGGGATTTTTGGACCATCTGTAAGTGTCAGCAGCACTGAAGCAGGAAAAGGAAAATGTATACTGCATTTTTCTCAGAAACCTGCTCTTTTAAGTTATCTTATCCGTTTTCCACAGTTTTTTAACTTCATTTTTATGTTATATGTTGTGTTGTGTTTTGTTTCATTCATGTCTAACTCTATGTCTGCAGCTTTCTTGGCCAGGGTCACTTGAAAAAGAGATGTGAATCTCAATTTGACATCTCTGTTTAAAGCTGCAATATGTAACTTTTTAGGGAACCAACAAAATTCACATAGAGATGTGAGTTATAGATCTGTCATTCTCATTGAAAGCAACTCTAAGAAACGGTAGATCGGTTCTATATGAGCTATTTCTATGCTTCCCAATTTTAAGTTCAGTTTTTGTGTCTTTTTCTTTCGGTTTTGTACACCAGCTTCAAATAGCTGAAAATACAATATTCATGGTTATTTAAAATATATTTAACAGTGGTATAGATGGTACAATGAATCTCTACACTATATACACTATATACACTATATATATGCACTGAGGCTAGGAAACACTATCACCACCGATAAATCTACAATAATCGAGAATTTCAACAAGCATTTTGCTACGGCTGGCCATGCTTTCTACCTGGCTACCACTATCCCGGCTACCAGCTCTGCACCCTCCGCTGCAACTTGCCCATGCCCCCCCTGGTCATGGGTGCACCTCAGCCACACTCAAGGTCCTAAACGATATTATAACCGCAATCGATAATAGACAGTACTGTGCAGGCGTCTTCATCGACCTTGCCAAGGCTTTCGACTCTGTCAACCACCGCATTCTTATTGGCAGACTAAATAGCCTTGGTTTCTCAAATGACTGCCTCGCCTGGTTCACCAACTACTTCTCAGATAGAGTTTAATGTGTCAAATCGGAGGGCCTGTTGTCTGGACCTATGGCAGTCTCTATGGGGATGCCACAGGGTTCAATTCTTGGGCCGACTCTTTTCTCTGTGTATATCAATGATGTCGCTCTTGCTGCTGGTGACTCTCAGATCCACCTCTACGCAGACGACACCATTTTGTATACATCTGGCCCTTCATTGGACACTGTGTTAACAAACCTCCAAACGAGTTTCAATGCCATACAACACTCCTTCAGTAGCCTCCAACTGCTCTTAAACACTAGTAAAACTAAATGCATGCTCTTCAATCGAACGCTGCTGGCACCTGCCCACCCGACTAGAATCACTACTCTCGACGGGTCTGACCTAGAGTATGTGGACAACTACAAATACCTAGGTGTCTGGTTAGACTGTAAACTCTCCTTCCAGACTCACATTAAGCATCTCCAATCCAGGGTTAAATCTAGAATCGGCTTCCTATTTCGCAACAAAGCCTCCTTCACTCATGCTGCCAAACATGCCCTCGTAAAACTGACTATCCTACCGATCCTTGACTTCGGCGATGTCATTTACAAAATAGCCTCCAACACTCTACTCAGCAAATTGGATGTAGTCTATCACAGTGCCATCCGTTTTGTCACCAAAGCCCCATATACTACCCACCACTGTGGCCTGTACGCTCTTGTTGGCTGGTCCTCACTACATATTCGTTGCCAAACCCACTGGCTCCAGGCCATCTATAAATCACTGCTAGGCAAATCCCCGCCTTATCTTAGCTCATTGATCACCATAGCAACACCCACCCGTAGTATGCGCTCCAGCAGGTATATCTCACTGGTCATCCCCAAAGCCAACACCTCCTTTGGCCGCCATTCCTTCCAGTTCTCTGCTGCCAATGACTGGAACGAATTACAAAAATCTCTGAAGCTGGAGACTCTTATCTCCCTCACTAACTTTAAGCATTAGTTGTCAGAGCACCTTACCGATCACTGCACCTGTACACAGCCCATCTGAAATTAGCCCACCCAACTACCTCATCCCCATATTGTTATTTATTTTGCTCATTTGCACCCCAGTATCTCTATTTGCATATCATCTCTTGCACATCTATCATTCCAGTGTTAATACTAATTGTAATTATTTTGCACAATAGCCTATTTATTACCTTACCTCCATAACTTGCTACATTTGCACACACTGTATATATATTTTCTGTTGTATTTTTGACTTTATGTTTTGTTTTACCCCATATATAACTCTGTGTTGTTGTTTTTATCGCACTGCTTTGCTTTATCTTGGCCAGGTCGCAGTTGTAAATGAGAACTTGTTCTCAACTGGCTTACCTGGTTAAATAAAGGTTAAATAAAAAAATGCTTGTTTTGGCACAAACTGAAATTAGACTAACCATTAGAATTTTAGCGTCCAGGAAATGACGGTGCAATTTCTGCATAGTGCATCTTTAAATAAAGGATTTTTAAAAAGCTGATAGCTGTAACGGCAATACATTAGCAATATAAGTGTATGAAACTCACTTACCAAAGTTGACTATTCCTTGAACTAAATGGATGACAAATGCTCTAGATGTATTTTAGAAATGATATGATCTCCACCTATCTATCATAAGTCCTCTCCTCTACAATATGAATACACTTTGAACTACAGTTTGTGATGTTAGTTTGACCTCCGCTCAGTGACCACACTCTATCTTAAGACATGCAGTGGTCAGCTGACACACCTTTCATTTATAGCTTCCAGACAACAACCGAAAGGTCAATAATTAGACTCACAGTATAAGCACATGTTTTAACCTAAATGCCCATAATGTTACTCTTCCTACAACATCAGTGTCTTCCTAGTTATGTTTCCTTATGACTACTTTAAGTATTTTTTTCTTATTTTTTTTCTGGGGGATGGATCAGCTTAATATTGCAGATAGATTGTATCTTCTATCAATGTAATTGTCTGCATCACTTCCAATCCCCCATGTTTTTTATATATATTCTCCCCTTTATTACTTTTCAACCCCACCATCCTTTCCCTACTTGGAGTAAATTAGTGAACATCAATGCCCAGGCCTCTACTTCCGGTCTATACTTATTATCTACACTTTAAGGACACAGTTAATTTTACAATAATTCTATTATATATATATATATATATATATATATATATATATATATATATATATATATATATTTTACAAATGAACTTCTTCTACTCTCAACCTCTCCGATCATTTTCATGATGTCCATCCGGTTTGTTTCTACATGCCATATCTTTCTAACTGTGCTCTTTCCCAAAAGCTCCCAACATACAACCTATATACTTATTATGGACACAGTATGCTTACATTATTAGCTATCTTTGTTATTATTTGTTGTTATTTGTTATTAGTCCCATCCTTCACTCTATTCAATACCTCCCATCTATCTCTTAACACCATCCATATAGGATTTCTATTTGCCATATATATTTAAACCGTACTGTGATGTTTTACAAAAGTTCTGAACCTTTCTACTCTCATTGCTTCTACAGATTGTGAATTAAAAATAAAAAAATTGCTAAAATTATTATACCTTTTTTAAACATTCTGTCAAAAAATAAAGGTTTTTTGTCAATTAGTATATTTGAATTTAACCACAATATTTGTTGCATTATTTGTTCTGTAGTTTCTGGAGGATTAAATTGAAATTGCAACCAACTTTCTATGGCTTGTTTTTAAGTATTTGTTTGTATGATGTCACTTTAGTTTTATGCAAAGTAAGTACACTGTATGTTCAATCATTTTATATAGTAAAACCTGCAAAAGAGTGAATGTAAAACCAGGGAAAAAACGCACTACCCTCACCAGTGCCCCCCAAAAACCACACAACCCTTCCCTATTTTTGACCACCTCCCACTAAACCTACATGGATGCTAGTAGCAATGGACCAAAATATCACACACAGAGCAGTATATACATAACAGTGGGCTAGCACGCTAAGCTAGGCCATGGGCTAGTAGTAGCAGACAGTATACACAAGGAAGGCTAGCATGCTAGGCTAGCAGACCAAGAGGCTGTGGGTAGTAGAACATATTATAAACAATTGGGCCTATCACGCTAGGATATTAGGCCAGAGCTGTGTAAACCCCATGTGCAGTACAGGTAGCCGCTAGTGGGGCTAAGGGTTAGCGGTAGCGGTAGCATGCTAGAATGCTAATATGTAAACTAGCAGACATTTTGGATGTGGCTAGCAAGTGACAGGGGCATGATGACGTCATAGGCTGGCCATTTTGGGTGAGGGTGAACAATGACTGGCTGGCAGCCATCTTGACCCAGAGTAACTAATGGGGAGAGATTTTACCTCAATGTCTGAATAGCTAAGACACACATAAATGATGTCATGATGTCCAGATAAACAGGAGTAAGTAAAATGGCTAGTACCCAGGCATGAATTACTACCATATATACAGTGAAATAAGTATGTATAAGCATCTACTAACATAGTAATAAGAACCTATGACATTTACAGATTAACTATACATCAACTGAACTCTGAGGTACTGTAACGCATGAAAAATAAATTGCACCTTTATAATAAAGCATTGCATGCATATCATGGCATTCTCGTAGAGGCAAAGAGAAGGAGAGGAAAATCCTTTACAGAAGTTGTACACATGGGGAAGGTTTTTAGTAGCCTAGGGTAATTCTACTTCATTTTACATGACTGGAGACTGGCAGAATATTTTTGAATACCGCACAAATTATCGAAACAGGCTGCTTTGACACTGAGAATCTGAGATCAATGAAAACGACCTTGTCTTGAATCCATTAATAGCCTAGGACTAGGTGTGTGGAGACACGCATTGTGCAAAATGAGCGGGGCCGGACTACCGCATTTCAAGTCCCATTTCCTCTGAGAAAATGTAGCAGTTTTAAGCAAGTTTCCTGCTGTTCTACACATTTTGCTATCATATGCTAACAATGTTCGCTCAATAGGCCTATTTGGAAGTTGATAACATATGTTGGTAGCCTACAGCAGACTGACTAGAGTCTTCTCTCTTTTCAGCCATCTCATGAGCCATCTAATGGGGCACACACTGGTTTAATCAACGTTGTTTCAACCAAGGTGGAATATACATTGAATTGACGTCTGTGTCTAGTGGGTTGCTTTCCAACCTGTGTTTTTCCCACGATTGTATTTGAAAAAATTGCGAAAGGTCTGTTTTGTCTGCATGCTGTTCACTGACAGATTTGCTGTGCGTTCCTGACTATAGGCTATGCCTAGTTGTTATGCTACACACACTATATAGATGGGCTATTTTTATTACAGAAGCTATTGATCCTTTGTGGCTAAATTATAGCCCTACACATGGTGTACTAGGCTCTTCTGAATGATTTCATTGATTTCTGAACAGACAGCAGTAATTCTATAACTTTGGTAATTTATTTTAATTGATCAGGGGTGTCTGGGGTGCTGCAGCATCTCCAGCACCCTTCCCACGGCTATGATTCTATAAGGAAATAAATAATGAAGTGCTGCTGCACATAGGCTATCAGCCAACCAGAGCGAATATTGATGATGATGTAGCATAAATCAAATGTGTTAATCAAATCTTATGCTGCTGTGGCAGTACTGTTGATATTTAAACAGTAGCTCGCTACACACACTTGACCGGTTGCATCTCAAACCATGCATGTTTGGATACTGGGCATGCGCAATCTCCATACCCTGCAGGGCAGACTGGGATAATGGCACAACCGAGTGCACGTGAGCTTCATACCGGGCAGACCAACGGACGGGGTAGGGGCAGTAGCGGTGTGTGGTTAAAATCACTGGGGAAAACTAAATATGATGTGGCTGTTGATGGTTCTAATTTCTGTCTGTGTGTGTGTGTGTGTATGTGTGTGCGCGCGCTTGTTCTTACAAGTAGAAAAATATGTTGACTCACCCTACTTGTAGAGAAACACCAAGGCCATCCTCCTCTCTTTTTTTTTGTTGGTACCTGGCTAAAGGCTTGCTCGCTAGCCTAACTTCCATTCATGGGCAACGTTAGCTAGTTAACATTAGCCTTCTACATCTAGCTACGTACTGAACTTCCATCCTCTCAGACCAGGGGCACAACATTGTATGAATAAATGGTTGGATCAGAATCGCCGTTATAATCTTTTGTAGTTGTATTCATAATGGATCCCCATTAGCTGTTGCCAAGGCAGCAGCTACTCTTCCTTGGGTCCAGCAAAATTAAGGCAGTTATACATTTTAAAAACATTACAATACATTTAGAACAGATTTCACAACAAGTGTGTGCCCTCAGGCCTCTCTCTACTCTACTACTGTTACACCCCTGAAAAAGGGAAGAAATAATCACGAACGTGACGCAGTTATGTTTCCTCACTGACAAATTTAGTGTAATGAGAAAAAGACCGCGATTCCCCCAGGAAGTTGGGTGGAGACCAGAGCAATCGATCTCAGGCTCATAGATTAAGAGCATTTAGTAGATCACAGATGAACACTTTTACCCTTAAATTAGGCACCACAAACTAAAGTAGTCAATATCACATTTACACATTCCTCTTACAATATTAACCCTTTGACTCTTGACGGATTTTAAACACATTTATGCATTTTATCAATCTCTATGAACTAGTACTGGATGCATTCTCTTTTTAACCTTAGATATTTTAAGATCCTTACATACCATGAACTTACTAATACTTTTAGTGTATAACAGGCTATGAATATGTCCTTTAACCTGTCACACTCTCCCCGACAAAATAAATGTTGTCCCAACATTACCAACATTATCTTCTTAAACAGTCTATAAGCACTGGACGTAGAAAATCCTCTTCTGTAAGCTAGTCCTTGAGCAGAGGTCAAAGTTCACAGTTCAAATAGAACCAAGAAGTTATATTCACAGTCCATATCTGTTGACCAGCTGTATAAACAGTCCATAAGCAGTCTTTTTCTCATACTATTGTCAACAGTCCATCAGTTTTAATGATCTATATGCATAGTCTGCTAATTGTCTTGTGAAAGTCTGTGAAATCAGTCAGTAGTCCATGGTCAAACATGTCAACTCTGTCTGTGGCCTCAAGTTTGCTGAAGTCCATACATGTAGGGTGGCTGAAGGTAATATCGCTGTAGTGATGGCAGCCATGGAACCAGTCCTGGTGCAGGGTAGACAGGGAACAACTGTGGCTGTGGCTGGATACTGTAGCAGGAAGGGATACCAAGCTGATCATAGGTGATACGTCTTGGAGGGTGTCTCTCTCTTGTGGCAGCTGGTAAGCTGGTTCCTCCGGTTCAGCAGCAGCAGTTAATGAAGGAAAGGCACTTAGTGGACGATCATCCAGCACATTTTCAGCAGGCAAGTTCATCTCCTCAGCAGGCAGTTCTTTAACTGTTGTTTTCTCCTCCAGCTGATTTTCAACAAGCGGCTGTGCTGGTAGCATATCAGGAACTGGCACCGCAACTGTTTGTTTCACTGGTGGGGGCCTGTTTTCCGACTCTCTCGCTGGTTCAGCATACCTCTCAGGCACTGTAGGAAATGTGGGGACCTGTAGCGGCTCATGATGAAGGTCATATTCATCCCCGCTGTCTTCATCAGAATCTAGAGGCTGTGATCCAGGCTGATGTCTCTTTTTCTTACTTTTGTCATCTTTAGTCATTTCTGGTTGTCTCTCAAAAGGTAAGTAGTCACAGGACATGAGCAGGTTTCTGTGCAGGACCCTGGAGCGTCCCCTACCCTTTTCTGGTCTCAACTCATAAATCGGCAGGTCTGAACCCATTTGTCTCACTACTGTGTGAATTTGATCTTCCCAATAGTTACGGAGTTTGCCTGGTCCTCCTCTTGGTGTCAGGTTTTTAATCAGAACTTCGCTCGCCAGGCTGTAGCACTGAACTCCTAACTTTAGTGTCATAGTACTTCTTACTTCTTTCAGCAGCTTTCTGAGCATTTTCTTTTGCAATGGCGTATGCTTCTTCCATTCCTCGTTTCCAGTTCTCCACGTAGTCTCGCTGGTTACTGGAACCTGCCTCTGTGCACAATCCAAAGAACATATCAACTGGAAGCCTGGGTGATCTCCCAAACAGAAGATAAAATGGTGAATAGCCAGTCACTTCGCAACGGGTGCAGTTATAGGCATAAACCAGTTTGTTTAGAGACTCCTTCCAGTTTGACTTTTTGTGTCTCAGTTAGTGTCTTTAGCATTTGCAACAATGTTCTGTTCATTCGTTCCACTTGACCGTTCCCCATCGGGTGGTAGGGTGTTGTTCTGGACCCCGCCATGCCACTGAGTTTCTTTAACTGATGGAACAACTGATTTTCGAATTCTCCCCCTTGGTCATGGTGGATGCGGGAGGGGAACCCAAACTTCAGGGCAAAGTCATTGAAGATGAGATTTGCAGCAGTTTTTCCTGACTTTGATGTGGTGGCGTAGGCTTGAGGTGTAACGTGTAAAATGATCAACAATCACGAGGATGTACTCATATCCCCCCTTTGCATCTGTCGAGATGGAGGAAATCTATACATACCAGTTCAAATGGCTGTGTTGTCACAATGTTTGTCAGAGGAGCTCTTGTTTCATGGCCTGGCTTTTTCTGCTTGACACAGCTACAAGTTTTAGTCACATAGTGCTCAATGTCAGATTGCATATAAGGCCAGAAGAAGCGGTCACGTACTAGTGATACAGTGCGGTCAGTACCTTGGTGTCCCATGTTATTGTGCAACTCTTCCATCACTTTACCTTTGTACTGCTCTGGTAGAACTAACTGCTTGCGGGCTGTAGTGATTCTGTACAGAATACCATCACTGTCGATTGTCAATTTGTCCCATTCTCTGAATAGGCATTTTGTCTTTGGACTGAATTCCTTTTGCTCTTTAACTGGCGGTTTGGAACCAGACAGCTTGAAATCGAGCACAGGACGGATGACCGGATCAGACTCTTGTGCCTCTCTTATCCCCTCTTTTGGGATCGAGCTGATTGTTGCTGTAGTTGTCTCACCTTCAGCTGATACTGACATAGATGCAGCTGAAATTGACCAAGGCACAAAAGGCTCTTTCTGTACCTCTACTGCTTGTATAGTGGCGGCAATGGTGTCTGGTGGAAGCTCCTCAGAACATTCTCTCATCAGTGACTCTACATCCAGTGGCATCCTCGACAAGCATCTGCATCACCGTTCTCTCTGCCTGGCCTGTACTTTATTGTAAAGTGGAAATCGCCAATTCTGCAACCCACCTGGAAGTGGTTGCGTTCAGTTTTGCAGTAGACAGAATGTAGCTCAGCCGGGTTGTTATCACTGTATACAGTGAAGGTCGAGCATAGTACAAATAATCATGGAACTTATCAGTGATTGCCCACTTGAGAGCTAGAAATTCTAGCTTGCCAGAGTGGTAGTGATAGTTCTTCTCAGCTGCTGTTAAGGTTCGAGAGCCATAAGCAATGACCCTAAGCTTCCCATCTTGCTCTTGATAAAGAACTGCTCCCAAGCCTTGGTGTGACGCATCAGTGTGTACAACAAATGGCTGAGTGAAGTCAGGAAACCTAAGACTGGTGGGTGAAGCAGACACTCAATCAGCTGTTCAAGTGCCTGTTGATGCTGGTCAGTCCACAGGATTGGCTTGTTTGAGGGCACCACATGACTTACTTTCTTTGTTTTGCTTTCCGTGGGTGGTCAGGTAATTTCTCTGAATCTGCTTTCAGGAGGTCATACAGACAGCTGGCCCTCCTAGAAAAGTCTTTGATGTACTGTCTGTAGTAAGTGAGTAAACCAAGCATTTTTTCTGAGCTGGCCCACAGTCTGTGGTCTGATCTCTTTCAATGCTCTTACTGCTTCAAAATCGGCTGGGTCAACTTTGCGCCGTCTGCAGACACTATTCTGCCCAAATAACGGACCTGGGGTTTAAAGAGATCACACTTACTTGGCTTGAGTTTGATGCCATACTCTCTGAGACGCTGCAAAACCTTTTGCACATCATTCACATGGCTGTCGAAAGTTTTACTGAAAAACTAGCGTGTCGTCCAGATAAGGAATGCAGATGTTGTCCCCGAGCCCTTCCAAACATTCCTCCATACAACGCTGAAAAGCTGCAGGAGCGTTCATGAGGCCGAATGGCATACGTATCCACTCATAGAGTCCCCATGGGGTCACAAATGCTGTCAGTGATCTGCTTTCTTCAGAGATGAACCCTTGGTGATATGCTTTTCCCTGATCTAAAAGGGGAGAACCAGGAATTACCACCTAAACTGTCCATGATGTCCTGGACCCGAGGGGGATGGGCTGGGCGGTCGGGATGTGTCTTTCTGTTCAGGTCTCTGTAATCTATACACAACCGGAGGGTCCCGTCCTTCTTCCTAACGCACACGACAGGTGAAGAATATGAAGAGTTTGACTTCCTAACCCAACCCTGGGCTATGAGGTCATGAAGGTAACCCTTCATCTCCTGATACAGTGGCCTGGGCACTGACATGTATGTGCGCTTGACTGGTTCAGAGTCCTTTAGAGAAATAGTCATTTTCAATCGTTCAATGCAGCCAATGTCATTGTCCGATCTGGAGAAGGAGTGACACTCTTCTCTAAGCATTTTCCTAACAACCTCTCTCTGTTCTTCGGTTAGGTGACTTAAACCTACTGGGTGGATCCCACTGTTCAGTAGCAGTACATGGAGTTTGAACACTAGTGTGATTCACTGTGGCTGGGGTGACAGCTTTTCAAAGACTTGGGCAGGTAACACAGTCATAATGGTTTGTACTGTACCGATTATGGTGCTTGTCCTAGCAGGGCAATGTCGTGGTCAGTGGGGTTAGAGACATCAAGCATGACAACTGGAAAAACACCTTTCTTAACTCTGACTAGTGTGTCAAAGAACTCAAGTTCATCTGGCCACTGCGGGTTCAGGTCTGGCTGGAAAAGCATTGTCATGTCATCTTTGAAAGGCTGGGGAAGCTACCCGGCACTCAATCTGAATGCTACTGTGTTTTGGTACAGCAACCTTCTCTTTCTTGGTCTTCACTGCGTATTCATCTGTCTGTTCTGCGCTAACAGCCTGTATAAAAGCCCTCACCTTATTTCTTTTGAGGCTTGGGAAAGCTTTTTCACTGTACTGTACCGTTTAGTCTTTTCGGTCATTGTCAGGATGTGCTCAATAACATTGAAACCTATGATGGGATGAGATAGGTGACAGCCTTTCATTACCAGCACTGGGATGATCAGTTCCTTCGTTTGGTCAGTTTCAGAGGCTAGCCGGAAAAGTTGTTTCAATCCATCCCAGGTACGGCATTTCAGTCCCATTTGCTGCCGTCAATCTTAGATCATCAGGTGAGTCCAGAATTTCTGAAACATCCCTCAGCCTTGCGTTTGGGAGAGATTCCGCTTTCCATCGTTCATCAATGACCGATACCTGAGAGCCTGTGTCCCATAGAGCTTGGAGGTGGTGGCGATTCAGGTGACACTCAACAAGGCACTGTCTACCGACTAGGGCGAGGTGACCTTATGGGGGTGGCAACCTTGAGCTAGGGATGGTAAAGAGTGGGCATTTTCTTCTGTACAGGAAAGCTTTTCACAGGTAGAGTCCATTTTCAGGTGAGTGCATTTTTCCTTATGTTTAGTCCAATGTTGGTTTTGACATCCTTTGGAACAGTACAGTGTCTCTTTACATGATGAACATTGTTTCAGGTTCTCAAATGAATCTTCTCTGGCACAATTTGCACATTTCTGGGACTTTTTGGTAGCTACGGTTAACACTTGTCCCTCAGCGGTAACCCTTCCCCGTTTAAAGGGGCCTCTTTGGATGGTCTGACTCCCGGATTTTACATCCAGCTTGGAAATGTTCCCCCACTCCCACATCGGAAGCAGTGTGTGCAGCGTGCATCTGTTCTGGCCTGCTGGCAGACAAACACCTCCTTGGAGCTTGAGCAGAGCGGTTGGTATACAGGTTAGGTGCATATTGATACTGCGCAGGGTCAGGTGCATGGGGGCTGACTGTAGTTGCTGTAATACTGCTGCTGGGAAACAGGTGGCTGGGGTTCCCTATCTGGCCTCCCTAACTGGAAGTGGGGCATGGGCATAAGGCGATGACTGAAACATAGGCTGCTGTAATGTCTCCTTAATCTGAGCAATCTCTGCACTGAGACCTTTTAGGGAAGCTACACCTGTCTTAAGTTCAGCTAACTCTGTTAACAGTTCTGCGGGTATCTTAGCTTTGGCTTCCTTCACAGGACACTTTGCAGATGGCGTATCTTCTAACTGGACTACACTTACAGTTGTAGCAGGCTGTGGGGCATTAAAACGCTTTTGTTTCGTCTTTCTAACTCATTAGCACAAGCAATGTTAAGCTTCTCTAGCAAAACCTCATCTGATGTTTCGCTATCAAGCAGGAGAGAGGCTGCATGTCTATCCTGATACTGTCACTCTGGAGACCTGTAAGGACTGTGTGTAAACACATGCGCTGGACTAGGGCAGGGTCATACTTAAGCCCTGATTCTGACTCCTGGGACGCAAATAGTACTTTCTGCCTCAAATCTAAGACGCGCATCAGGAAGCTTTGAGGGGTCTCCTTGCTATGCTGTGCTTCTGAAGCTAGCTGTTTGTAAAGCTCTGTTGCACTCTTCTCTTGGAAGTGGGAACGCAGGATGCATCTAAGTGTGGGAAGAGTTAGCTGGGGTTTACCTTCCAAGTAGCTGCGTAGCTGTGAGCCTGGAGAAATAGCCCTGATTACTGCGTCTACTATTTCTACCTCAGGATAGCCTCTGTTAAGTCCATTCTCAATCTGATGGGCAAGGCTGGAAAAAGTCAGTTTATCTTTCTGGCCCGGTTCACCTATCTGACCAGAAATTTTTAACTCTTTGCGCCAGTATGAGCCGGGCTGTGCACTGGGTGAGAGCTGCATGCTCCTCTGAAGATGGGCAGGGGTTGGGGCTGGCGAGAGAATCACTGGCTTGGTCTGCAGTACTCTGCTCAGTTCCCACCCCTTGTTGTGGGGTTACAGTTCTCAGTCCCTCTATTCTGTGATGTGTTCTGGCTGTTTCAATATCATGGTCAGTTTGCCCTGTCTTGCTATCTATGCCACTGATCATCTCTGTCATTTTGTCTTTAAGTAGCAATAATTCCGACATGCCGCCATCTTCTAACTCTGCAACTTCCTCTCTTTCAAGGAACATCATAATGTGAGTCATCAATGATATGCGGGATTTGTCTTGAACATCTCTTCTCTGTTCGCCTGATATGTCAAGGAAATCACATACGTCTAGTAACTTGTCTTTAGTCAGGGTGTGCAATTCTCCTACTACCTCTTCCTGTAGTTCTTCCAAGGCGGTTGTCATGTTGACAGGACAGGAGGAACCTTTACTGTGCAGGAGTTGACTCTGAATTAGGTGGTCCTTACTGTCTCTGATGGTCTCTCAACGGCCTCAGTTGACACGTACTTAACCCCCAACTTCCAGCTCCTCGAACAGCAACACTTTCCTCACTGCAGCCTGCCTGGGTTGTTATGTAGGGATTTAGCTGGCTCGGAATTCAGCGACCAGGATGTGGAAGCCGGACATCTGAGCAGCAATCTCAGCGGAGCCTCCAAAATGTTACACCCCTGAAAAAAGGGAAGAAATAATCACGAACGTGACGCAGTTATGTTTCCTCACTGACAAATTTAGTGTAATGAGAAAAAGACCGCGATTCCCCCAGGAAGTTGGGTGGAGACCAGAGCAATCGATCTCAGGCTCATAGATTAAGAGCATTTAGTAGATCACAGATGAACACTTTTACCCTTAAATTAGGCACCACAAACTAAAGTAGTCAATATCACATTTACACATTCCTCTTACAATATTAACCCTTTGACTCTTGACGGATTTTAAACACATTTATGCATTTTATCAATCTCTATGAACTAGTACTGGATGCATTCTCTTTTTAACCTTAGATATTTTAAGATCCTTACATACCATGAACTTACTAATACTTTTTAGTGTATAACAGGCTATGAATATGTCCTTTAACCTGTCACACTACCACATATCTATAACACAAAATCCATGTGTACGTGTGTATAGTGCGTATGTTATCGTGTGTTTGTATGCATGTGTCTATGTTTGTGTTGCTTCACAGTCCCTGCTGTTCCATAAGGTGTATTTTTATCTGTTTTTTTAATCTAATTTTACTGCTGTCATGAGTTACTTGATGTGGAATAGAGTTCCATGTAGTCATGGCTCTATGTAGTACTGTAAGAAAAGTGTATGCACTAACTGTAAGTCGCTCTGGATAAGAGCGTCTGTTAAATTACTAAAATGTAAAATGTACAAATGTACTGTGCGCCTCCCATAGTCTGTTCTTGACTTGGGGACTGTGAATCCCTCTTTCTGGCACCTGACCACACGACTGAACAGTACTCCAGGTGCGACAAAACTTGGGCCTTTATGACCTGCCTTGTTGATAGTGTTGTTAAAAAGGCAGAGCAGCGCTTTATTATAGACAGACTTCTCCCCATCCTAGCTACTGTTGTATCAATATGTTTTGACCATGACAGTTTACAATCCAGGGGTTACTCCAAGCAATTTAGTCTCCTCAACTTGCTCAATTTCCACATTATTCATTACAAGATTTAGTTTAGGTATAGGGTTTAGTAAAGGATTTGTCCCAAATACAAAGCTTTTAGTTTTTGAAATATTTTGTTGGAGAGGCTTCCATTAAAGAACACCCTCTGTGTTCTGTTAGACAGGAAACTCTTTATCCACAATATAGCAGGGGGTGTAAAGCCAGAACACATACCGTTTTTCCAGCAACAGACTATGATCGATAATGTCAAAGGCCACACTAAAGTCTAACAAAACAGCCCCCACAATCTTTTTATAATCAATTTCTCTCAGCCAATCATCAGTCATTTGTGTAAGTGCTGTGCTTGTTGAATGTCCTTCCCTATAAGCGTGCTGAAAGTCTGTTGTCAATTTGTTGAAAGTGAAATAGCATTTTATCTGATCAAACACAATTTTTCCCAAACGTTTACTAAGGGTTGGTAACAGGCTGATTTGTTGGCTATTTGAGCCATTTAATGGGGGCTTTACTATTCTTAGGTAGGGAAATAACTTTTGCTTCCCTCCAGTCCTGAGGGCACACACTTTCTAGTAGGCTTAAATTGAAGATATGGCAAATAGGAGTGGCAATATCGTCCGCTATTATCCTCAGTATTTTTCCATCCAAGTTGTCAGACCCCGGTGGCTTGTCATTGTTTATCGACAATAACACATTTTTTCACCTCTTCCACACTTACTTTACGGAATTCAAAATTACAATGCTTGTCTTTCATAATTTGGTCAGATATACTTGGATGTGAAGTGTCAGCGTTTGTTGCTGGCATGTCATGCCTAAGTTAATCATTGGCCAGTACGCAGAATGAAGTAAATCCCTATCTCCATCCATGGCTAATTTAGGATAGTGCCAACAAAAGGGCACTTGGTAAGTGGGAGGACAAAGGGGCAGGTGCTTGGGCACAGGTAGACCCATATCTGTGCACATGCCAATCTCTCTGCAACACTAAGCTCAACTAAAGAAACAGGCAGGAAAGGGGCCTGTTACCCCACCAGATAGGGCCTGTGATTGGCTGACCCCTGTCAGTTGAGTTGATCAGCAGAGTTGCCCCTAGCAACGGAATGTTCCAGGAGCAAGGGTGTGAAAGTTGGGGGGCAGAGTAGCTGTAAACAATGGAAATTCCACCGCCCCCCATTACCTCTGCTCTCTGCTAGTGGAAAGTGTCTCATAGCTAGTGTCTTTGAATGGAGGCTAAGAGAGGGGATTTTCTACAGTAACTGACTAATAAATGTCAATTGGTATTCACAGAACATTTTCAACGATTACCATTTTTTTTGCGATTTCCTTTTTGGATCCTACCATAGCTGAGCTCATGTTCAATACAATAGATTTCATTATAATCTTTGTAATATAATGTCTTACCTTGTGCTGCTGCTTTGGCCAACAGAACTAAAATTACCAAGGGGATCATTTATTTTCTGCCTGCACAAGAAGAGTGAATTAAAAAATGTATACATTGCATTTTATGATGCACTATAAATGAAAGACAGGCTTGTTGACAAGACAACTTACTGGCGTGTCAGGTAGAGAACACTTCTTTATGTCACACGTTGCTTGGTGTGAACACCCAACCACAAGTACCTGTTTGCAAAAACAGAAGTTGTAACTTATTACACATTGTGAGTTATCGTTCACTACCATTTTCCTTCATGTAGTTTGATGAGAACAAGGGATTTTTGGACCATCTGTAAGTGTCAGCAGCACTGAAGCAGGAAGAGGAATAGTAATACTGTAATATCTGATATCTGAAATAGCAATACATTACCAATATAAGTGTATGATTTCAGAAAAAAACGATCGTCTTCCTCAATTATCTGTTGTGGGTCATTACATTCAATCATCTTATTATTACACAGATACATTTTCACAGGGAGACATTGACTGGTTCAAAAGGACTGATTCAATTAAATATTGTGCACTTTGAAGTTTCACATTCAAACTGTCCAATACTTTACATTGATGGTGCTCTCTGATGTGTCACCGGGGGTCCTCACACCTCCATAACAGATCATACAAAAGTCATTACATTGTCGAGTAAACATCTTAAAAATATGATTTAACCCATTGTCTTAAAAAGTTAAATTTTGTCAACTTAACTTGATTTCTTAAGTTTCCACAACTTTGTTTCATACATACAACTAAATACAGTTTTGTCTTATCTTTCATTCTCTTACCAATATAATTGTTTTGAATTATCACTGCAACAATATATGTAAGAAATCACACATGAATAGCTCTAAATACTTTAAACAATGTAAAAGATAGTTTATTTATTTACAGCCCCTCATTAACAATATATTATATAACAATTGTAAATGAGTATTTGAACACAAATAAACATTGGTACAACAACATGGATGCCTCAAAAGAAAGAAAGCATTACATTTACAGTATGATATTGCAGCTCAGTTTGAAGGAAATGTTCACAATTCAAAATTAGATTATTATTTATGTTAACAAACTCAAAACTACATGCAGTGCATCTTCCTTGCATTCGTTGCACGATGCATGATGTCATCTTGTTGTGTTGATTTGGCACTAGTCTTTAAGTTTGATGGTCTGTCTGATCTACTCAATCAATGCATCCACATAATGTTCAGTCAACCCTTGTCTTATATCTGCTTTATAAAGCAACATGTGGATAAAATGTCTACCCTTGAGTCTATGGGCTGGCTGCCACATCCGGGTTCACAGCCATTTTGATCTGTCCATACTCCACCATCTCTGTGGCTGGGGGCCTCTGCTTCCTTGCTGGATTTCTTTGCTTGCCTATTTTCACAACAGTGTATACAACACCCTCATAACCGTTTTCTGAAAAATGAAAGGAAAGCTGTTGTACAATCTGGACATGAAACAAAATGTCATGTTTATTCCACATTTCAAATGTACGTTCTGGACGAGAAACTAAATTACTTTTTACATTTTACCTGAAGTATCAAATCTGGATCTTCGTTTCTTGCATAGATGGTTAATACCGACAAACAGTGCAAGAAGTAATGTGAAAGTTCCAACAGTCAGAGCCACTGGCACAGCTACAAAAGGAAACTGGGAAGAGACAACTAGAAAGAAAACATCAGGACACAACACTTGTTGACCATGCAAATGAAACAGAGTTGTACTCTTAATTCAAAAAGTGGGAATTAAGTCAACTGTCCTGACATTACCTGGGCAGGCCAAGGGGAGATCAATAGTAGAGTTGCTGGTGCTAACTTTATTCTGAACCATACAGGTCAGGGTTCCTGTTATATCACTCTTCAACGTGATGACACCGATCTGGTAGTGGTCATAGGCTACACTCCTGGTCAGATTCTGGCCGTTCAGGGTCCAGCTGTACTGAAGACCATCTCCCTCTGAAGAGCATGTGACCACGGTCTCTCCATGAGGCAGACAGAGGTGAGACAACACTGGCTCTGACACCGGGGCTGACAGACATAAACACAAGAGATACCTCAAATACCCTAACTCTGATTAATGCAAACATTATATCTAAAGTATTGTATGATGTAACAATATACTCTCTGTGTTGTACTACTGCTGCCAAGTCCTACATTATAAACCTATTGAAGTACTGACACCCTGGTGACCTTTCAGAAATCTCCCTCACCAGGAGGAAAAAGGATGCGTGAAGTATTTAGGTCGAATTAAAAAAAAAAGGTTCCTACCTTGTATCACCAGTAGCATGTTGACTCTGAGCATCATTGTTCCCTCTGAATTATGTATTTCCTATTGGTAATCTCCAGAGTCGTCCTCTATAACTCTGTCCAGTCTGAATGTTCCATTA
Organism: Coregonus clupeaformis; assembly: GCF_020615455.1. NCBI lineage: Eukaryota > Metazoa > Chordata > Actinopteri > Salmoniformes > Salmonidae > Coregonus > Coregonus clupeaformis. The sequence goes on from NW_025533654.1 coordinate 525,862, forward strand.
TTAATGAACTGAGAACGATTCATATAATCCTGAGGCAATTTAGATCGCCAGTCTTCTCCAGTTTTGAAGTTTAGAACACGTTTATCACCTTTCTTCAAGCTTATTTGGTCATTGCTAATGTGTGAACCAAGGTGTAAGGACAACGATTCTCCCAAAGCCCCATAGCATTGGTGAGTTCCATTCCCTTGAGAGAGATTACAGACCATGGCACTAACTGTGGAGCAATGATCTTAGGTCAGTATGTAAGTGTATGTCTGTTTTTCATAAATGTAAGTCTGAAGGTGCATTCAAGTGGAAATATTTCTTAATGAAAATATAACAAAAGCACAATACAATATAATCACATTCATGCAATGCAAATATTTTATATATCTCAGTTTTAATTATTTATTTAACACTTGTTTTTAGTGGACCCACTCTTATAGATTTGGGCTTTTTTGGGGCTTTTTTTTTTATTTATTTTTACATTTGGTAACTATAGAAGCAAATAAATGTAAATTTGAATAAGCAGAACATGTTCAACAATTAGCATCATTGTTGTTAGTGTCTTATTAAGTATTGGCTAGGCCTTATACTCTGTTCTGTGTTATATCATGTCTCACCTTGTGCTGCTGCTGCTGTCACCACCAGAACTATAGTAATCAGAGGATCCATTTCTCTTCAGCCTGCACAAGACAAGTGACATTTAGCAGAAGTCTCACAGGAGCAGTACCATCAAAACTGTGTGAATTGACGTGAACGGATCATAATGTGCTGATACTCTACAAATGAAAGAGAAGCTTGTAGACAAGACAACGTGCTTGTTTGTCAGGGTGACAGACTTTTACACTTTTGTAAGCAGTGCATGCCTGGTGTGAACAGCAAACCACAAGTATACTGTGCCTGCTTGCAAACAGTATAATTTATTCCAGTTAACTTGTTGTTAGGCATTTACTACCATATTATTTAATGAGGATTGTCCAAAGGTGAGATGGATGAGCAGTGAAAATTGTACATCTAAAACATATCCCAAGGATCGCAATTAAAAGGTCACTAACTTGAACCCTTATTTACTGCAATGGAATAAACATAGTAAAAAGCATGAAACTATTATTGACGTTTTTATTTTAGCAAACATTTTCTTACTTACTTTTTTTAAAAATCTGCAATGTTGATTAAGGGCTTGTAAGTAAGCATTTCACGGTAAGGTTGTATTCGTCGCAAGTGACAAATCAAATTGTATTAGATTTTTGAGTTGATTAAATTCTTTGATCCATTACAACCATTATCAATATCATTGTAGAGATCCTGACAATAGGTCCTAATGTTGTTTGTTTTTTGGGTAAAAAAAAATAATAGTAAAATATAAAAACTCATTAACTTTTACCGTTTTTTGTTGTTGTAAAGATTGGTTTTATTAGTAATGGTACCTTTGGGATGGTTAATACGTTATGGACCAGTTTCCCGGACAGAGATTAAGCCTAGTCCTCAACTAAAAAACATGATCAATAAAGAATGTCTATTGAAATCGCTTTGTAGTCCAGGACTATTGTGGCCGGCAAACCAGCAAAGCATTCATATACAATGTGTTCAACCATATAATTTACTATTATATTCACAAAATATGATCAATTGCATGCAATTTATTGTAGCCTGGAGCCTACATTATCATAAATTAATTGTAAAAAGACTGGTCGTTTCCTCAAGTATCAATCAACATATATAACTCTTGCAGTAACCTTAAAACTAATTTAATAAAGAAAAAACATATAAATAAACTGACCAGATTCACTCACCAAAGTCGAAATTGCAGCAATCTAAAGTCCAGATTTCCTGGAGAAAAAGAACTAAATGTATTTACTGTAGTAAAGTATTATGCTCTTCACATAGCTTTCATCTCATCTCAGTCCTCTCTTCAACAGTGTGAAAACTATTTGAACAACAGTTTGTGATGTTTGACATCCACTCACACTAGCCAGTTGACTAGACTATCAACGTGGTCTCAGAGAATTTCATATTACTCTGCATGTAAATCAGAGACACTCATTTAGTATGATATGTTACGTATCATATGGTATGTATACATTTTTGGATCTTCAGCACCCATTTCATATGATATGTTACGAATTTGCAAAACTTATAATATGTTAAGAATTTATAAAACACACAATATGTTACAAATTTGAAGAAAGTATTATATGTTACTGATTCTAGCTAGCTGCTAACGTTAGCTAGGCTAGGGGTTATGGTTAGGGGTTAGGGTTAAGGTTAGGGTTAGGGTTAGGGGAAGGGTTAACTTAAAGGGTTAAGGTTAGGGGAAGGGTTAGGTAACATGCTAAGTAGGTGCAAAGTAGCTACATAGTAGTAAGTAGTTGAAAAGTTTCTAATTAACAAAAATTGTAACGTTGTCTGTGATGAGATTTGAGATCCGTGATGAGATTCGAACTCGCAACCCATCCACCCCGACCAACTACCCTACTTAAATGTTTTGCCTTGAGTAACCATCTGTTTTATGTAACCATGCCAAACGTAACATATACAAATAAATGGAGTGTCTTGGATTTACATACAGATTAATACGAAATACTCTGAGACCGTGTTGCAACCATTGTCAAATTGTGGCGCCTGTATCTCTTAAGGCATTGGGCAGCTTCCACACAGTTTATGTATAGCTTCCACACAAGAACACAAAAGTCAGTCTAGACGTAAAAGCAGATCTAAAAATGTAAATATATGTCCATTACTACTAATTAGTAATGTCCTCTTAAGTAAGGTATCTTGAGGACTATTTTGTTTAGACAAACACAAATGAAACAAAACACAAATGAAACTAGTTTAATGCAAATTAACAATACAACTTAATGCAAGCCTATGCCAAGTTCAAAGTTAGGTTTTGTGGTATCCCTGACTTTTGGAGAAGAAGAAGCGGAATACTGTTAATTTACACACTCACCGGACAGTTTATTAGGTACACCACCCCCTGTTCATGATACTGGATCGCTCCTACAGACAGTGACTCACTTGGCCATGGCTTGCTATATAAAGCAGGCAGACAGGCATTGAGGCATTCAGTTACTGTCCGATTGAAAATCAGAATGGGCAAAACGAGTGACCTAAGCGACTTTGATCTGGTATAATCGTCGGTGCCATGCACGCCGGATCCAGTATCTCAGAAACGGCCGCCCTCTTGGGCTTTTTATGAACGGCAGTGTCTAGAGTTTTACAGAGAATGTTGCGACAAACCAAAAATATCCAGTCAGCGGCAGTCCTGTGGGCGAAAACAGAGCTTGATGAGAGAGGTCGAAGGAGAATGGCAAAAATCGTTTGTGCAAACTAACAGGAGGGCTACAAACTGGCAAATAACGGCGCAGTACAACAGTGGTGTGTCGGAACGGCATATCGGAATGGACAACTTGTCGAACCTTGTCACGGATGGGCTATTGCAGCAGACGACCACACCGGGTTCCACTCCTATCAGCTAAAAACAAGACGAAGCGTCTCCAGTGGCCACACGATCAACACTGGACAATTGAGGAGTGAAAAGAAATTGCCTGGGACATGACAGCGAGTTCAGTTTACTTGAGTGGCCTGCACAGTCACCCAGACCTCAACCCAATAGAGCATCTTTGAGATGAGCTGGAACGGGCTGTTCGCACCATGAATGTACCATTGTACAATCTGCAGCACCTGCTTGATGCCATCTCGTCAGCATGGACCAACATCCCAGTGGAACTTTTCCGACAACTGGTAGAATGCCCCAAATAATTCAGGCTGTTTTGGAGGCAAAGTGGGGTCCGACCCCATACTAAATGGGTGTACCTACCAATCTGGCCAGTGAGTGAAGGTAACTCCTATAGATATATGTATGTGTGTTTGTTTATATGTCTGTATGTATACTGAACAAAAATATAAATGCAACATGCAACAATTTCAAAGATTTTCTTCAGCAACCCCTCCCCCACCCCCCCCTCAGACGATCCCGCAGGTGAAGAAGCCGGATGTGGAGGTCCTGGGCTGGCGTGGTTACACATGGTCTGGTCTTCGGTTGTGAGGCCGGTTCGACGTACTGCCAAATTCTCTAAAAGGGCATTGGAGGCAGCTTATGGTAGAGAAATGAACATTAAATTATCTGGCAACAGCTCTGGTGGACATTCCTGCAGTCAGCATGCCAATTGCACACTCCCTCAAAAATTTAGACATCTGTGGCATTGTGTTGTGTGACAAAACTGCACATTTCAAAGTGGCCTGTTATTGTCCCCAGCAAAGGTACATCTGTGTAATGATCATGCTGTTTAATCAGCTTCTTGATATGCCACACCTGTCACGTGGATGGATTATATTGGCAAAGGAGAAATGCTCACTATCAGTGATGTAAACAAATTTGTGCACAAAATATGAGAGAAATAAGCTTTCTGTGTGCATGGAAAATATCCGATTTTTTACTTAAGCTCATGAAACATGGGACCAACACTTTACAGGTTGCGTTTATATTTTTGTTCAGTGTATATATATTTTTATGTAGATTATTATACAGACTTTGTGGATTACAGATTTAATTACATGCTTTAATTATGATTTTTTATACACCATCACAGTTCTTAATGACTTGTTCAGTGTTAGATGTGCAGTCCTATACACAACAACGACTAGTCACTAATATATACATGTAATACCAAGATGTTCTACTTGATGGTGTTTCATTCAAGACAACATTAACTTTCCTCTAGCTGTCAATACAGGAAGGAAATCAGATACTGTAGGCATAAACATGAAAACAGAGTGGGAGGAGCAACAAAGTGCCATCGCTCAGAAGTGGTTTCATGAAACTCGCCATGCTCAATGGATGGAGCAATTTGAAGAGAAATGCCATACTGCTTTGAGGAAATAGATCTCACTCAATGGCCTTTTTACATTTTACATTTTAGTCATTTAGCCGACGCTCTTATCCAGAGTGACTTACAGTTAGTGCATTCATCTTCAGATAGCTAGGTGGGACAACCACATATCACAGCCATAGTAAGTTATTTCTTCTTCAATAAAGTAGCTAACAGCAAAGTCAGAGCTAGTAAGGGGGAAAATAGTCAAGTGTGATTGACCAACAGTCAGCCATTTAATCTTTAAACCTGTGAGGGGAAAGTATGGTTTCCTCTGTTGTCTACATTAAATGTGCTCTTGAGGCGCCATGATCATGTGGTAGTGGATTATCAATCTGGAACACACCATAAGACATTCATAATCAAAAAGAACATTTCACGCTTTGTAAATGCTTGCCCACATCTCATGATCCAATGTGTTTCAAGTTAACAAACATATAGATATTTTGGCATTATAATTCCCCTTCAACGATACACGGTAAATGTTTTATGTTTCAATCATAGCTTTCATGTCAGAGTTCAGAGAATAAACTGTATGGCTGTGTGCAGCGGTATGGTGTACTGTAAGTCTAACTGAATTAAAAAGTCAAGTTTAAGAAAACTGTAGGTGGCGATTACTGCGAGTGCTTTAGAACATGGGAAGATGTTTAGGGGTGGTGCTGTGGTGTTTTTTGGTCGACAAGGGGTGTGGCTCAGGATAATTCTTGTTGGGGGGGAAGGTTGGACGTTGCTGCGATTTCCTTCTAACAGAGTTGAGAGGAGGCGTAAACTGATTTCAAGTAAAGAGATGAGACGTGGGCGGGCGGGAGGGCGGGCGAGATCGTGGTTCCTCAGGCTGGTCGGTGGGCATCCCTCTGTGTCCCCACGCAGCCGGCTGGTCACCCACCGGTGTCACTCAGAGAGACGTCTCACTCAAACCCTCCTGCTCTGGAGTTCAGCTGGGGTCAGAGGTGGAGACGAGAGGTTAACTGACTTCATTCAAAAACAAATAGTAGGGAATAAGAGAGATGAAATAGAAAGATTGAAAACTGACCCTTATTACAGAAGCCCATGCCTGTACAGCTACAGAATCTCTGGCATTGAGTACTAGAAGGTCTTCATGAAATTGGTACATCTCCCACCTGATGGCAGGCCTTCATGAAATTCCTACATCTCCCACCAGATGGCAGGACTGATCTGAGCTGAGTGTCTCCAGTATAGAGAGTAAAGGAGAGGTGAGGAGACACTCACCAGACTGGCTTACTTGGTGATGGCGGAGGGTGATCCAGAGCGGTGGAAGTGGACTATCTGCCACTTGCCGTCACGGCGATGCCAGATGTGTGTCTCCTCAGACTGGGCGGTGCGGGGCATGCTGTTGGTGTTGATATACTGTGTGATACGGATGTAGGCGATGCAAGCAGCTTCCTCCCCGACCAGGTGGATGTGGGGGTTCAGGATGTTGGTGTGGACAGGCTTACTGTTCTTAGACCACACTGGGGGAGGAGTAGCATACACACAAGACAACAGTCAGTCAATGAATAAGTCATTCTATAACTGCAGGAGTTTTCACACTGGTTTATGATTAGGTATGCTATATTCTTAAAATCAAATAAAATGTTATCTGTCACATGCGCCGAATACAAAAGGTGTAGACTTTACAGTGACATTTTTACTTACGAGCCAATTTCCAACAATTCACAGTTAAAATGTAAGACAAATATTAGCTAAATTAAAAAGGAAGTAGTGAGACAATAAAAACAATGAGGCTATATACCAGGAGTACCAGTACTGAGTCAATGTGCAGGGT